>NW_026252349.1:0-205361 GCF_025094135.1 Mucor mucedo | reverse complement strand
CTCTGCTGCCTCGTAGATAATACTTGTATTTGAATCCTTATAACAAACCGTTGTACTCCTTTCATATATTGGAATTAAATTCAACTTGAAGACCCAAAGATCAAACTTTCTGGCCTTATATATGTAGTACAAACAACATGATTCCCAAGCAAAGTAAAGAGATCACTTTCCTCTAGACCGTAAGTTGTTTGATACAAGGGTTTTTATTGAATTGTACACGCAAATCGTATAATCGACAAAAAGTCAAATACTTAAAATCCGTGCCACAGCGGCATCATTCACCAAACTACGGAATGAAACAACACGAAAGTTATTCGCATTATTTTTGTTCCGATTCCTGAAAAGTCTCAAAAGTCCACATCTAGTTGAAACTCATAGCGGTAATAAATTGACTTCTTAGAAAAAAATGGCCGTAAATAACCACAGTTACTTAAGGATCAAGTCCCCAGAATGGGACCTGATAACTTGATTTCATTATTGGCATATTATGCTATCCTAATGTCATCTCTTGTTACTTTCTTTGAATTAGAAATTGGTGAAAATAGTAATGTTGACATGCCTTAAGAATTTGGCAATGCCGAGAACAGAAAAATAACAAAATATGTGTTTTATTATATGTGACAAAAGAAGAAAGAACTATCCTAATTTTTGACTTCGGTCAGCAATGCTCTGGGTTTCTGATATATTGTTAATATTTTTAGACAGCCAGTGTAATGGATATCATTTTCGCGATCTCCTTCTTTCTACAATGTGTACTGCTGTTGTGGGAGTTACATTGTTTTGCCTTCCATACGGTTCAATTTTTGTTATTATTAATCAACGTCCGTTAAAAAACCTTGATTCTGCTACTTGTTTTCTCCATCCGGTACCCAATCTTCTTTCTTAATCCTTAACCGCATAAGGGCCATATAGACCCTCTGTTCATTCATGCCAAAAATCAATGACAAAAGCAATTCCTCGACTCATACCACAACAGGGCCCAACATACTGTTGATATTGCTGTGAAAAGTCTTTGAAAGATCCATCGCATAACTGCCGTCAAATAAACGGGGTTCGCTTTGTTTAGGTATGACTGTTTTAAGAATATTTGTTGCATCCTGATCTTCCACTGATCCTCCAGCCAAACGTATGCTCTGGCTTATACTCGCTTCGCCTGTTCCAAGTCTTGTAATATAATCTATAATATTTTTCTGAGATCCTGATTGTGAATCTAATCGTGTCGAAAGATCATTATGCATCCAATTAAATTTTGTCTTCTAAAATTGACATGCACCGTTGCATTAAATAATTCACAGGATCGTTATATTCTTGAGCAACGATGAGCACGCGCCTGTAGAGAAACGTGTTTTAAAAGTACATTATATCATATTAATCGTTGCATTAATCTGAACTTACTCCCTGTAGTCTGTAAATATTTCATGCGGAAACAGACTAATTTGCCAAAGTGGGTGAGTAGGACAGTTGTCAATCTTAAAAATCGCATCTTGTACAGTAGTCGCTCGATTTAAGGGTGACCAAAAATTTCGGAAATCTCACCCTTAAATAGAAAATACCCTTAAATCGAAAAGCGTGACTATTTTAAACAGAAGTCACTACGCCATTTTTAACCATGAAATATGATCATTACTGCGAAATATTTATTTTTATTCGGACATTCAATATATTTGATCAAAAAGTTAGAAAAAAGTCAAAAATACACTGTCAAATCGTTCGATTTAAGGGTATGGGGAATTGGAATCTCACCCTTAAATAGAATAGTGGTTTAGTGGTGTTACTGCTGGGGACGGAAGATGTTTTTACAAAATCCACCCTTAAATAGAAAATACCCTTAAATCGAACACCCTTAAATCGAGCGACTACTGTATGAATGTTCATCTTAACATAAACGTAGGTACAAAAAATACTTTTGCTGCAACTGTTATTTCCATTACATCGTCGTTGTTAAGGTTTGCTTGCTTTATTGTCAATCTATCGTGCGTTGCGTTAAGATCTGGAAAAATCCTTTTGCGAAGTGATTCAGTTGGACAAACAATAGCTGCTGGTAGATAAAATTTTCCTGATTTTAAAATGGTTAGTATTTAGAGAAATAAAGATATGTTTTTAACAAACCTTGTTGAACAGAGATTTATTTCACCGTCCTCATTACTCCTCTTGGTAATCCAGTCAAATAAGTACCGTTAATAGTTGTGTTTTTCCATCAACTAAAGCACCAGATTAGATCTTCATTTAATCCAGCTAAGTTGGCTATTCTTGCTAAAGATCCACGAAGAAACTGTTGCTTGTTCGACACAATATCAGCTCCTTCATATGTGAAACGGAAAACATATTTCGTAATAGTTCCTGGATTGCTCGACTAGCTGCCGGCGATTCTAGTTTATCATAAATTGGTTTTGATAATTAGATCACGATCCTGCTATTGATTGAATAAATTTTAATACACTAGAAGTGCGGAATAAGGGTCGAATGGCAACTTGTATATAACAATATGCAAGGTTTTGAGCGAAAGAGATTTGAAAATCTAATTTCAACATTTTCCAGTTTGCGATGAAATAGCCCATTCGATCTGCGAAGGAAAAATCTTGAAGTATTAATTGAATATAAAATCGATCCTTATTTTTATCATGACAAAGTATCTATCTTATAATGTCGGATTATTGAGTCTCAGTTCATTACTTGCTCTATTATGAACATGATTTTCTACCTTTTTATTTTGAACTATTCCACAAACAATTTGGGTTCATTCAGCAGCTCAAATTGTTTATGAGTAGACAGATAACGAATATTTTGTATCATTTGGACAAGCCCCAAATTAAACTTGTTTAGTTATATTCCCTTGCGTAATACATTGAAAGCTTTCTAAAATGTTTGTGGGTCTGAAATGTTACTTGCAGCGATGAACGGCTATTCGTTGAATTAGTATTGTTCTACAATGTAAATGACATTTTCCGTCGGAAAAAAGTATTTCTCCATCGTATGGTTATGAAGTTGTTTTATCCCCTGGTGAACTAGCGTATTAATTATGACCCATGTTTGGACATAACAAACGAAATTACTGTTCTTAATGACACATAAAGCTAATTGTTGACCAATATTTTCACAATTAGATTCTCTTTCAGCAGGTCATTGTTATTTTTATATGTTAAAAAGAATGGTAAAAACTGAAAATAACTTGATAAATTAATCGTTACATATTAAAAATACTTTCACATGGAATATATTACGTCATCAGGTCACACGGCTTTCTTTTATTTAAAAGTCGTTATAATCCGGAAGGTTATTTTCCTTCCTTTCTTTCCTGTCCCAACCGAGTTTTTTTAAAAAAAATAATGTTACAAGCTGTTGCTTTCTTCTCGTAAGTATTCGATACTTTTACTCTTTCGATAAATTACCAATGGCTAATGTCGCCATTGGACTAATTTCTAAAGAAATTTAATTTTAATCCTCGTTTGTCGTTTTTTTATTAGGCTTTTTCCTCGTTCTGCTTCTCTCCCCGTGAGAAAACGAAAGCTATTTTTGGTTTCTCTCTGCTCTTCGGAGCTAGAGAGAACCACGAAAAAACAAAAACTGTTTTCTCCTGCTGCTATTGGTCGTCGTGTCCGCCTCTGTGTGGCACCGCCACGTCGTTCTCGTGCTCGTCGTCTTCGTCCTGCGGGTGTCCGTCTTCGTCCTCCCTTGGCTCCTGCGTGTGGCCCTCTTTCTCCCTTGTCCTTTCCTGTTGTGGCTTCCCCTCGGATGAAGGAGTCAGAAAAGCGAAAACGCTTTTCTGTCTCCATCTCAACATCCGAGGTGGAACGCCCAACTAAAAAAATAAAATTTTAATTTAGTTGTTTATTTAAATTTGCCCAACCAATGTTTGAGTTTTATGATAAGAACTGTATTCCAGTTAAACCGTTAATAAGAATTATCACGGAGTTTAATAGTATTTTCAGTATATTATCGGGGTCCCTTTTATCGCGTTATATACAAGAATATCTTTAAGCCGCTTGTAAATTTTTTTTTAATTGTATTGGGTTTTCTTCTTTTGTTTTGAATTGACTGGATTAGTGGCACCTGATTTTTCCAATAGATTACAGGGAAAATATATCAGTTGCTTTTTGCTCTTCCTAACCATCTTTGCGAACGAAGTTCTTCTAGTCCCTTCGAAATGCGTTTAAAACAAAAATCAATGATATTGCAATGATCATCTCACCTTTTATGCCCCTATTATTTTTTATTCGGAATTCAATTTTATACTCAAACTTTAACCTATATCTGTCAGCTTTTTATTTCCTTTGGCATAATTCGCATAAGTTATAAACAACCTTTGCCATTGCCTATTCTTTTATTTCATTTCTTGTTTTCTTTCTGTATAGATATAGATTATAAACTTCCATTCTTTTCGAGATATATTTCATAGATATTTTTTGTTCTATTACCATCCTTTTTCCGAAGAAAAAACTGCTTTTAATAAGCTATTCATTCTGGGTTCAGTCTCGCTCGTGTTGTTACTACTTCTTTCTGAGGGATGACGGCATTGGCTAATCTTCCCGAAAAATCTTCAACAACAAAGAATATTGTTCCTAGACAGCTGTTAGGTTGTTTTTTTTAATTGCTGACATAATATCGTTCTTTCTATTTACCATCAGTTTCTGTTAGTTTGATTTTGTTTACTAATCCCTGTCGGGACTGTGTAAACATATTGAAAAAAATAGTAGAGTTGCTTAAATTTCATCTACAAGAATATTGTCTTTTCCCAATTAAACTCTTCAACCGATTACTGTATCCTGGAATAGTGTACTACATTAGTAATTGTGGTTACTAGGTGTCTCCTTTCTCAGTATATGTAATTGTAACAAGTTGGTGGAAGAGGACAGTTTTTGTAGGCTCTAAGTTCATCTACAGTGACGATGACGAACATCAAAGTCTTGTGGTTTTATCCATATTTACCGTAGTCGAATTACGTTACACCATGATAATCCATAATAATTGACATTATCTTTGTTCAAAGTCCTGAAAAGTCTCAAAAGTTCCCACCTAATTGGAACTCAGAGCGGTAATCGACTGAATTATTTGAAAAAATTACCGTAAATAACTGCACTTATTTACGGATCAAGTCCCCAGAATGTGACCTGATAACTTGATCTAATTATTTGCATATCATGCTCTCCTAAAGTGATAAGTTGTTACTCTCTTTGAAATAAACACTTGATGGGAATAGTAATGTTGACATGCCTTATGCATTTGACAATGAGGAGAACAGAAAAATAAAGAAATAGGTTTTTTATTATATGTGACAAAAAAAAACAAACAAAAAGCCACTCTAACATTTGGATTGGGTGAGCAATGCCGTTTGTTTCAGAATATCTTGTTAGTATATTTTGACAGCGAGTGTAGTGAATGTCCCTTTTGTGATCTCCTTTTTTTTGCAATGTCTACAGCTGTTCTGGTAGTGATATTGTTTTGTCTTGCTCGTCGTTCCATTTCGTTTATTTTTAATCGGAGTCTGTTAAAAAACGTTTTTTCTTTTTCTTCCTTTCTCCATCTGTTACCCAATCTTCTCTCCATATCCTTAATTGCATGACCGCCACATAGACCCTCTGTCCGTTCAAGCTACGAGTTAGCGAGGGAAACAATTCCTCGACTCTTACGATATCAGGTTGGAACATTACTGTTATTATTGCCATAAAAAGTCTGTGATTGATCCATCGTATTACTGCCGGAAAATGAGTTGTGTTGGCTTTCTTGAGGTATGGCTGTTGTAGTGATATTTGTTCTACCCTGATTTTCCCCTGATCCTCCAGGTAGACTAATGTTCAGGCTTATACTCGCTTGGCTTGTGACAAATCTGGTAATATAATCATTAATCTTTTTTTGAGATGCCGATTGTGTATCTAATCGTGTCGAAAGATCATGGTGCATGTACTTAATTTTGTCTTCTAAAATTGGCATGCACCGTTGCAACAAAGATTTGACAGGATCATTGTCTTCTTGGGCGACGATGAGCATGCGCCTGTAGAAACAAGTTTTTTGGGAATACATTAAATCATATTAATTATTGCATAAATCTAAACTTACTCCTTCTGGGCTGTAAACAATTAATGCGAAAAAAGACTATTTTGCCAAAGTGGGTGAGTAGGAAATTTCTCCATCATAAAAACAGCATCTTGAAATATTCGTTTTCTTAACATAAACATAAGTCCAAAGAAAGTTTTTGCTGCAACTGTTACTTCCATTTCGTCGCCGTTGTTTGGGTTTGCTTGCTTTGCTGTGAATCTATCGTGCCATACGTCCAGATCAGGAAAGATCATTTTGCAAAAAGAGTCAGTTGAATCAACACTAGTTCTTGGTAAATAAATTGACCTGATTTTGAAATGGTTAATTTAATACAAAAAGAATGATTTGTTTTTAACGAACCCTGCCGAACAGTGAATCAGGCTATTACACTCATTACTTCTCTTGAAAATCCAGTCCAATAAGCACCGTTCATGGTTGTATTGTTCCATTTACCTATGCGCCTGATTTGGTCTTCATTTACTCGAACTAAGTTGGCATTTCGGGCTACAGATCCACGATTAGTACGTGTGCTGTGATCGAGCTTATATACAGATATAACTGTATCATCAATTCTTTCTTTCTTATTTGATAACCTTTCTATAAATCATTATTGCATTACTCTTTAAATCAAATACATGCTATTACACTCTATTTACTACGCATTGATTACTCATCAATACATAGAAAACAATAGTCATACATTTATTCCAGATAATATAATCCAATGATATGATCGCTCGTCAATAACAAGATTCTCGAAGGTACCATGAGATGCTCAATCTTTAATTGACAATACGCCTATTGTATATTTGACAGGTTTCACTTTAAGGATTGATATTCAGCCAGCACTGAATATGTATATAAAGAACTCAATTTATTGTATAATAAAGACTTTAGTTTATTTTTGCAGTTTGATAATTTTACTTCGTCAACTTTCTTTAGTTTATTCTTAATTCGTTGTTTTATCTCTGGAATTTCTCAAGGGAACAGAAAACTCGTTCAATTCCGGACGGAAAAATTAGACATGTTTAAGAAACACTTAAAATCTATTTTTGAAGCCTTATTTTAAAAGAAAAATGGTAAGAATAACACCTAAATACAACTATACCAAACTTAACAATACCTGCAATACATACATATACTTTATAAAAAGACTCTTATTTTGTTTATGTCAATCAGCAGAATATGAGAAAGAGCTCTTTTCCATCGATGACATTTTTCTGCCATACTTCCAGCGTGCTTGTGACACACTAAATTCTCCAAAAAGATCTATTTCTGATGACATGCATTGTCTAATTCATTATGATTCTGAAACTTCGCTCGTTTTTTCGCAATTCTTTTTCCTATGAAAAGCGGAATGCGATCTATTAAAAAATGTTCAATACACCTTCGTTGAAGATTCTAATAATTAAAAGGTATACAGTATCTACAATTCATTAAGAAAATTTTTAACTTTCTAAACACTATATGTGTCAGGTTCATAACACCAATGAGACGCTAGTTACATCCGTTTAGTATCAGTACAACGTCTTAAGAAATCTTGCGTTTGCAATTCGACGGCTAGTTCAAGTTCAATGTTCCGACTGAAGACAAACGTAGGGACAATAAATAACTACCATTTGTTTGTCTATTGTGACTAGCAGAAGAACTAAGGAAAGACACACCCGATAAAAACAAGTCTAACGGGATTAAAAAACCACAAGAGGTAGCCATAGTTGAACTGGTTCTAATTATCCAAAAAGAGTACTCCTGAAGGTCAATTTAACTGCACGGACAAGAAGAAAGCGGTGACAATAAATTATCATCACCGCAAGGGAAAGTCCAATTTTCCTACATCATCAGCGGTTTATAAAGTGGATATTTCACGAACCCAACTTGGTATAGTATTTTTTCATCTATAACAACGTCTTCTGAAAAATATTACCAAATGTGCAGATACTCGACTTTTTTTCTAAACGCTCTCGGATGATGTTACCGAAAGAATATTTTTTAAAACGGCTAGGAAGAGCGAATACGGCTGAGAAATGCTTTAAAACTATTGCGGAGATTAGATCGAAATAATCAGATAAAACAAAATGGAATGAAGCCGACATTAAGCATATACATAAATCAGACCTAGAAGTAATATTTTATTTCTGTTGGGCGAGAAAACAAGATTGTCAATAGATAGACAAATAACACTAAAAAAGTTATGAGATGCAATCATAAGTTTGTGATGAAAATCACAAATACCTTTAAAACAGATGCTTTTTGATGCACCATTATATGACAAAACTAAATACCTTTAATGGAAATTGGAACGCAGTAAAAATTAAAATTTTATTTTTTTAATAGGGCGTTCCACCTCGGATGGGGATATGAACACCGAAAAGCGTTTTCGCTTTTCGGATACCCTTATCCGAGGGGAAGCCCCAACGGGAAAACAGAAGGGAGAAGGCACAGCGCACAACGCAATAACAGGACAACGAGGGAAGAACGCAGAAGGTAGACGACGACGAGGGCCTAAACGACGTCGTCGTGTCACGCACAAGCGGACACGGCGAGCAACAGCGGGAGCGGAAGCGACTTTTTTTCTCTTACTGGGTTTCTCTTGCTCCGAAGAGCTAAGAGTACCGAAAAGAGTTTTCTTTTTCTCACCAAGAGAGCAGAAGAATGCGAGAAGAGACTAGATAAAGATGTAGTTTTTTCAGTAATTAGTACAATTGTGACATCAGCCATGGGTAATCTGTTGAAATGACAGTTGCTTTCAATACGTACCGGAACGAAACAACGTTTTGAAACATTTTTTTAAAAAAAATACTTTTGATGAAAAAAAAAAGCAACCAAAAACAATCTAGTCGGTTCGATCCTATTTTTTTAAAAAAAAATACATGGGAACTGATAACGTGACTAAAATTGAAGAAATTTAAGTCACGGTAGATCATGTATTGGTTATGCCCGGTAGAAACATCGAATACACCGTTATAATTATGAATAACCTTTCGGAGGAATTAAAATTTTCGTAGCGAGGTCGAACTTTTTTTGGTTTGAAAAGGGTAAAAGCTGATTCCGCAATTGAAACCACTGTCATGTAGTTATCAACAAAAATATGTATTAAGAATAAAGCGGACGATTGCTACATAGACGAGCAATTGTCATCACATGTCAATTTGCTGTTTCATGGGAAAAGTGATTTTTTTAAAAACTCAATTTCGTTCATTGTCAATGAGGATTAACACAACAACCACAACCCAATGCGTGCGATGAGCTACATGTTTGTCAACTTATTAAGCCTTTGAATCTAGGTTTAAATAAAAGAAATATTAAAATACACCTACATCAACTACCTTCATACTCGCTCCTGTTCAAAAAATGGTTTTGATCGCTGTTACCGTCGGTTACTTACGCCCGTGAAACAAGACTCGTTTTCATTTTGATTTAAACTGTAACAAATATATTTTCACCTATAATTCCGTTAAAAGGTTTCCAAATGTCATTGATCGTAACAATTTTATACGCACAGATGAGTATTTCTTTTGGCAGGAGATGAAGCGAAATGGATTTTCAAAAATTTATCTAATGTCCCCTTAAAACTAAAAAGTGGATGAGATTATTACAATCAGGACAACAATTGTCTTGGACACTGCAAAACACCGACGTATGACAATTAGATTAACATAAACTGTCGAGTTAGCTTTAAAATTAGGTAATATACTGTTAATTAGTTGGTTTAGACAATTGTAATGGCCATAGAATTAAAATACACCGCGGAAGTATAGTGTTGGTACTGAAAGGTGGATTGTCAAAAACTAGATTGGAAGAAGATGACCTGATCGCAAGTAAAGTTCAACCACCCATGGGCATGCAAACTAAATAAGTGGCGCCTTTAGATTCTTTGTTTGGGAAGTCGGTTTAGTCATGCAAAACAAGTATACTCAGCTTATTACCAGATTCTACTAGGAAAACTTGATAAAGGGTCATAAACAACGGATCCAGACGGAATAATTACTTGGGTAATCATACAGTATTTAAGTGAATGTTTCTACATTTTGAGGACAATGAGAATATGTCTAGGATGGGTAAGAATTGGAGATGATGTTGTGTATAATGCAATTGCGGGGCACTTGTGGTAAATCGCCAGATACCATACTGTATAAACTCTTGTGGAAAGAGGTCTATCCTTATAGGTTTTCCATTTCTTATACTACACATGGTAGTCGGTTTGGGAGGGAACAAGAAACCACACAATAGACCTCCCAATTGTTCTGTTTGATCTAAAGCGAGAATCTATTGGGAAACATAAGTCTTAAGAAATTGATGCAGATTAGTAGACCCATTCCTCTCTATACTAATACCCAGTAAACTTCAAAAACTACCAATATATTGCATATACCCATTGGCAACGGTAACCTAAAATTTACGATGTTCCTCAAGAAATGTAGTTTGACGATCAGATCACTTTCGAATGATATGGTTATTGGGTTCGATGAAGAAGAAATAAACTACCAAGAATTTAGACATAAAAGCGGAATTGCGAGAAATAATCACAGAAAATATTTACTCAGAGGCCGGAATAATTGGTATGTTGCAACTGAAATGTCAATTAATGTTGAGACATGTTACAAAAACATAGCTCATTACAACTCCGACTGAGGATAGTTGTATGTAGGTAAGAAACCTATTAAATAAATAACAATTCTCTGTCAATTGTGTTGTTAACGGACGAAATTTCTTTCTTTCATTTCAAAATAGAAGTCACCAGACGTAAGAGGAGGTACGACCAGATGCGGTAAGAAAGAGGCCGTATGAAAAAATGCGGATACCACCGCCAAAAAATTAATTGATTAAAATATTCCCGCTGTAGTAGCGTTGTGGGAGCAATAATCAAATCAGCTAGCCAACGACACTGTAGCCCAACCTGTTGAAATAAAGGATCTACATTACGAACACGGCGTTTTGTTTTGTGAGGAACGAATTTCCGTATGGGATTCTTGGAAACCTTGATGCTTTCAAAAAAAGAACTGGAGATTCTAGGTCAGCAATCAATTTGATCTTCTGTTAGAGGATCTTTACGAAGCATGGGCCTTACGTTTAATGGGAGTAGGGTACTGAGAACAACAGTTCGGCCTTTAAACGATAAATTAAGTTCAAAGTGCACTTGGCATCCTTTGTTGTAGGTTTGTATGGATTTGTCAATTGTTAGGGTTTTGAAGATGCGTTAAAGTACAACAAATACGTAAGATAAGTTAGTTCATCAGGGAAATTTGGCGCATGGGATGAAGTCATGGGTATCTCGGGTGAATGCAAATACGCGGTTCGTTTATGCGCTGATTTTTTTTGACAATGAAAACTCCTGAGTTTTAGCGAGATTAGAGGTCTGCGTTAGAAGCGAGGGTATACTGGCTATGAAGTTCGTACAACGCATTAAAATCACGATGTGACTCTATTAATAAGTGTTAACGGTTACATTAAAAGAGTCTGGCACTTTTTCCATGACTTTTTTTGTTTAGTCGACTCTACAGTTCAATTAATTTAACGTCGTACGTACAATGCGAGATTAGCTATGACAGTTCTTCAATGCTTGACGATTGTAATAGATGGGATCTAATATAAAATTTAAAACTTTGCCTAAAAACTTCCTTATTTAAAAATATCGTTTATTCGTTGTTAATCCTTATTTTGTTTTGGTCATATGGCACGTTGATATATTTATTTGCACAAACCATTTTGACATAATATTCATTTCTTCAATTTGCAGTCACTGCTTTGCCATCTAGCTAAAAATAATTAAAAGCAAACATGTTTATATTTTATCAATACATTTTCACTATTTTTTTTATGCATCAGAAAGTGGCATAACCAATTATTACCTTCGTTACTATTTACAGCAAGTATCATTTGATGATCCACTTTGTAAAGACCTAAGATCGCAAATAAAAAACCCTTTAATTTAGTTTATCGTTTTTTTGCTCAGAAACGTTAGGTTTGTAAGAAAAATGATTACGATTTTCCCATCTCATATATCTTCAAAGCCGCAAAACGGAAAAATACTAGAACACAACAGCAATATGACATCATAATAGTTACAACTGTGGAAATCCGTGTAGATTTATAAAAATAAAAACAAGAAAATTATCAAACTTGCAAAAATTAACTAAGGCTTTATTAAACAAATAAAAGGGGGTCTTTATATACACATTATTTCTGACATTGATCACAGATGGGCTGATGACGGTCGTGGGTAGATTCATCCAGATAATACTCGGATGTAATGATCCCATGTAGTTTGGGTTGGCTGTCAAGAAATTTAAAATGATACTTTATTTTTTAGAATTCTCTCGATGACCCTTTCTTTTCTAAAGATGTTTTTCATTAACGTCTACTATTGAAAATCGTATTGGAAACTGATTAAAAGTGCTTTATTGGAGTACGTAATTAGCAAACAAACAATCTCCACACAGAAATTTTCAATCGCTTCAAGAAAGCGAGAAATTCCAACGACGGTCGATATTTATCGTTGTTTTTATTCTAAATAGGATAAAAGAACGAATCGTTTTAAATGCCATAATAACATGTCATGTAACAGAAATAACAGTGACCAATTGGAAACCACGTTATTAATCATGATATCGGCTTTCATAATCAATGTTATAAAAAATATTATATCTTAAACATAGTATGAGTTTTATGTCGCAATTCTACAGATGTTATTGAATGATTTTACTGTCTTAATACAACGTTTTTTCTTCTTGCTTAACTATAAACGTCAGCTAGGCATAGGATCCGTGTATCTAAATGTATTCTGAATAGGTATTAGACGAGTTTCTATTAAAACCATCTGAAACTTTCTTAAATTACACTTCAACTACATTCGTTTCAAATCTTGGATATAAAGGCAAAATATATTAAGTGTTTAATAACAACTGTAAGGCTCCTCAGGTTTTCCGGCATTTTCAATTTTAGCTATCCCACTGGTTATCCGGATTGTTGAGGATAACATAATAACACACCTAGAGTAGAACTATCGGAGATGATCCAATAAGGACATGATTCCATATAATCACACTGGTGGGAATTAGTTGTTCCACAATTTACCTCTATCAATAAAACAATGCTGTGTAACGTGTATCGAGCGAAGAGTCTCATAGGACCTGAGCCATAGGTATATGGAAATAAGTGCTATTGTTTGTATAATTGTTTATTTACTTCTTTATATTTATTTATTTCTTGACCTCGGTAAACTAAGTTTGGTAAATCATAAACCTGTTACGTGGCTTTGGTCTCTCCTTCTTCCTTCTGCCTTCTTTTCCCATATTTAGTAGAACCGTCAATTAAGTGATGACTGTCAAGGTTTTGCTTGTTATGGAATCACCGGTGCTGGACACTGTCAATACCCCCCTCTTGATACCTTTCAAATTGTATATAACTACCCCTTGATAGTTTTGTAGAATTATCTCTATCTTCTTTAAAATAAAAATTAGAGACGACTTAGTCGTAACAGTACTTGCCCTTTTCTTTTTCTATTTCACAACACGGATATAGCCCAACTGCACCCAGCCAAACGTCGGATCATAAAATCTATTGCATAAATCTGAAATGTATGCATCCTATGAACGTATGTGCAACACCTGCTTTACCACCTCCTTTGCCTTTACAGTTTCTATTCGTTTTTCTCTAAATCGTATTAATGCTGTCAAGTGTTTCTGCAGAGAAGTGTAAAATATATAGAAATGTTGATCATACTTGGTATCAAAGTTGTTTTTTAGAGTTTATATTTGTAAAGTTTATCGGATTGACTTAGAAAGCCTTGTCGCGTACTGCAAGTGTCTTGTTAAAAATGTTAAATTACAGTTCGTATCGACGTCAATTTGAATATATCAGAAAATACAGCTAACCACCTCACGAGCCATAAGGTCGTACAAAACATAAGAGCTTTAACGGTAATAATCGATTTCTTCTTAGAGCTTTGACCTATCTAACAAAAATTAATTAAGGTTTTAATGTTTTACTTGTTAAGATGTATGTGGTCGAATACTCACCCGAATCGTGAAAGCTTTACAAATTATTACTCGACTTTAACCTACCGTAGCATTATGACTCTATTGAATACTAAAAAACCAGATACTCCTAGTGATATTTGAAAGTCTTCAATGTCAGTTAGGCCTAGGTTTGTTCGCTACTGGTTTTATTTTGGAAGATGTATTTTCAAGAACAGACTCGTATTCTCGACCGGTCCAGAATACGCACTTTTCGGGGACACATTTTATATTTCGGACATTGTTATTGGCAGTAAATTTACAAACTCCATATATTATGAACATTTTAGACGTTTTAACATGAACCTGGTTCGAGATTAGATTCTGAACACTGCTGGGTTGTCTACTATCATTACATGAATAACAGCTTGAGATTAGTGTTCGAACTTTTCGAGCTTGCTCCGATCTTGCACCAGTTCGAACGAAGCTCGAACCGAGTTTTTGTACTTGAGAAATTCGAGAGTGATAATAGCGAATTAAGAATAAAATGTGAAATTTAACAAAGTAAAATTATCAAACTGCAAAAATAAACTAAACTTTATTAAACAAATAAAAGGGGGTCTTTATATACACATTATTTCAGACATTGATCACAGATGGGCTGATGACGGTTGTGGGTAGATTTATCCAGATAATACACGGATGTAATGATCCCATATAGAAAGACCATAATGAGATGTCAATAACAATAACAATAACATTCATTCTTAAACTGTGTATGTCTTGTAGCACAACATTCAGGGGAAAATGTAGTTCTTATTAATAATAGCTGTGGCACCGCAACGTGGCTGATGTAACCTTCATATGTTTTCATATTCATGTTTTTATTTAAATGTATGCCTTATACTTGTATGAAGGATGATATGAGATCAAGCCTGTACATAAAGTAAATGATCAGTATTTAATATAAAGTACCAATAAGAATTATATTTAGGATTATCAAATGGAAGATTTAAGAAGTGTAGATAGAGTCATATATTAAGTATATAGCCTCGATCACGACAGTACTCGAGCTTGCGCCACTTTTTTTGGGTTCGAGCGAGCTTCGACGGATGCTCGCTCGAAGCTCGCTCGGCTAAAATGTCGATAGTAGTCACTTTAAAGTTAAGGTCCTTTAAAGACTACAGATGGCATTTCCCCTTGATTTTAATCTTTTCTTCCCTTTACCATTTTTTTTTTATTTATGCTCTAATAATTCCAATTAAAATGCTTTGGACTTTTATTTAATTGTACAACCAGCAAACACATTTACCATAGAAAATAAAACAGTGTTGCACACTATACCCAACTAAGCCAATTTTTTACAGCAACCATAGTAACATGACGTAGCTGAATTAATTTAAACTTTCATGTTCACAAATCCAAATGTATTATAATTATAGACGCAGTAATAGTTTGATTTAATTATCCGAATTTGGGGTTAAGGCTGGTGAAAAAAAAAATTTTTCTTTTTCCAACTTCTATTTCATAATTTTCTGTAATTAACATCACTTTGACGTGCACTTTGTGTAATAAAAAGGGCGAGCGAGTTCGAGCTATTGTATTCGCAACCGAGCTGAGCTTAAGAAACTTCGAGCGAGCTCGAGCTGCAAAATAACGCATCCGAGCGAGCTTCGACTGGAACACGATCGAAGCTTGCTCGAGAGTTTCGATCTTCATTCCGAACACTACTTGAGATGCTAATGACATGGGCATCCTTTAAATCATCATGTTTAAAAATTCACTCATTCAGAAGTTTGATCTAGTTGCTTCATCGTTGTCAAAATTCGCCGTTATGTTCAGTTCTTTCTTTCTTTTTCAGTGAAATAGATGAGCAAAATGTAACTGGAATATTTACAATTGTTGACTTTAAGTTGGAGAATTCATTTTAAATTAGACAGGTCAGGTTTAATCTATTGTGGTAATTGAAAGTATCCTTAAAGTCATTTAAAAGATTCTGATTCATAACTTAATCTGAGAGATCTACATTTCATTTTGGTCTCAAGTACTTCCGATGTGGCTTAAACTTGTGTGGGTCTTTCATACAAAAGACGACGTCATCAGTAGGCTTACTTTTTTATTTTTCGACTACAGGAGATAATCAGTGTTGGTTTTTATTTCTTTATTTTTTCATTCGAAACAAATATTAAATATGTTTTTTTTTAAAAAGTAAGTAAACGGCTTTATTGGCATTGGGACATCACGAAGATGTCAAATGAAATCATGTAATTAATGACTTCCACCATTCCTAATTATGATCTTATCTCTTTTTAGTTACAACTACGTGTTTTACCCCTCCTCTGCTTTGGCAGAATCTAGCTGGCGTCCTTTGGGTCTTTTCCCAAAAAGAAAGTTGTTTTCCGTTTCTTCGTGTTCTTCGGAAGAAGAAAAGAACACGAAACGAAGAAGAATTGGTTTCTGTCGCGTTTCCTTTCCTCGCCCTTCGTGGGTCGTACGCCGGGGTCGTTGGCGAGCTGCTCGGCGCCCAATCTGGGGTGGCCTTTGCCGACCTTCGCCCCGGGTGCTTTTTTTACCTGCCCGCCCTGCCCCTGTCAGGATTGTTTCTTCGCCTTCTTGGCAACTCTCTGCTTGTCCTCGCCGCTCGCGGCAATTGGCCGAAAAAAGAAGATGGCCTTCTGTGCTCCTCTGTCGTTCCGAGGAGGAACACATTAAGAAGAAGAGAAGAATTTGAGGTTGTCTTCCGGACAAAATAAAAAAATTTATTTGGCAAAAAAGTATTGAGTTTTGAACGGTTATATATACTATTGTAAGGCTTAATGTGATCGGATGTTCGGCGATATCTTCATTAGAAACTTTAGATTTTTATGTAAACATTTAAGAAAATGATTATTACAAAAGTTTTAATTTGGTGGCCATACTGTTATAATTTCCATGAACAAATGTTTTTGTGTTAGTTTTCATCAATTGGAGAATTTTCTAATCTGCTACTATGCAACTTCAATTTTCCATCTTACAAACTATTTGTTTAGGTAGTTCTTGTTATTATATCAGATCTATACCAATACAAATGATTTAAGTATTGCAAACTTTTGTTGTGGTTTAATGTAAAGTAAAATTTTAAATTAACTACAGCAGTAGTTTGAAACTGGCGATAACTGTCTTTATTCGTAAATAAAACTTCCGACTATATCTATACAAGACTGTCTGGTGTGTTAATATATATAGTCCTTTCTTGAAGTTATCATTAGTTAATCAAAAATGCACAAAAGTCTTACATAGCCACTAATTTAGTCTTTGTCAGGATCGAGGAAGACCGAGACAAGCAGAACAAGATAGAGAATGAATGGCATCTTGGAAGTCAGGTTTTGTATTTATGAATAAAAGAAAAAAATAGAAGATAATTATGAAATATATCTGATAAAAAAAACTGGAAAAAGTGAAATTAATGAGCAATGTTTAAAGAAAAGGAAAACTAGAAATTAAACAAAAGAATAACCAATGACAAAATTAGTCATAGCTTATTTGGATCATGACAAGGGATTTAAAGAGCTGACTGATCAAGGATAAATATTGATTTTGAATGCTGGTTACTCATTAAGCATAATTTTGGCAAATGGTGTATCATGATCGTGACATTCATGTTCGAATAAATCTTAAGTCTTCTCAACTCTCTTTGTTTTAAACGAAATTTTAAGCATCTTTTAGAAGTACTAAATCTGCCTTGTGATGTAATATTTTATACATCTTACTTTGACATTTTTTGTTAAGCATATACCACAATTGGTATTAGCATAGATACACCGTTGTATCTTTGATGTCGCTATAGCTTTGCTAGTTTATCATAGCGTATTATCCGTAGATTTGATGTCATTGTTTTATAACCTATTGGCGTAAAGATGAAATCAATATAAAAACCATTTTTCCCCGTCAGTTACGAAGTATAAATAGTTAATAATGTAGAGATAGCACTGTATCAGTCTACAGTATAAGGGAAAACCAGAGGTCATCAAATAACACTAAATTATAAAAATAAATTGTTTGAATAATATGACGGTCCGTCCGGTTATAATAATTTCGAAAACAGTATATAAGGATAACAAGACATATGTTAAAAAATAATAACAATTTAGAAGACAAACCATGGTACATAAGACGGTCAATTGTTTCTTTTCTATGATACTCTACGAAGACAGCGTAACCGTTGTGCCAAATTGTTAAAGAACCACCCAATAGCGTTTTTACTTCAACACACGACAACGGCTTCTTCAAAGCTAATTCTATCTCCAGTCGCAAAATTTAGAATATAATTTTTTGACGTCTCACATCGTCGTTCTGAAACATTGATGAACATCTATCAACCTCAATGTCCAGATAATTAAATCTGCTTATTAGGGTGTTCCCTTTTTTTATTCCGAATGTCTTCCTTGGGTTATTAGCGATACAAAAAAACTGGTATACTTCGGTGTCTTATTGAATTCTACACTAAAACCCAGTAGCATACAAATCATTTTTATCAGTCCAGGCACTTATCCATATAAACATAAATATCATTTCACGTCTGTATATGCTATTTTAGTTTCATGAGTAACAGATTGTGGTATGATGTCAAGTCATAAGAATACTTCGTCTTCAAAAGATGCACTACTTGACTTTCGTTCTTCCTTTTAAATCTTCGTATTTTATGACATCGTACAGAATATGTATTTTTTTCAGTAGTCTTCCAGCCATTATATGCTTCGTTACGTCAATAATTGTGAATAATTTATTCTAATCAATGATGATAAAATATTTGTTCAAAGACATACGGTAATTGAGTTGACTTCCATATGCCTATCTGAAATGATACGCAAGTCATTCCAATATGAAATGTAGGCGCGGTCGTTTAAATATATCATTTATCTGTTTTTTTTACGAAAGTACTTTGTTCTGTCTTCAATCTACGTAATGACCTTGATCAGTACAGACTTCATAAGAGTATTACGTATTGTTGTTGTTGGAATCGACATTGAATTAAGCATAACCACCCAAATAGTCAACATTGAAAGGCAGGTTGTGATTGCTGTCTACGTCGTAGCGGTTATGTAGAATCTGTTCGATATGGCTTCTGAAGGGTAAAACAAAGTAAGTTGGATTAACTTCAAAACAGTCCGATATTTGAAGCACTAAAGGCAAAAGTGGACATTATGCCGCATTGTTCGAGATCTAGTTTTTGGCGGAATCGGAAGCATCGGTAAAGTGGTTATAACGCTTGTGACTTAAAGGTCTCCTGGAAGGAGGGCTGGCCTTTTCAAATTTTCGGAACTTCTAAAATAAAAGATTAATTGACGTCCGAGTTCGGGAGTGACTTTTATTTTATTTCGTATTCAACCAAGAAAAATGACGTCATTAGTTCAACGAGTTTTTTGGTCTGTTTATTTTTTGCAGGAGCACGACATTTATGTGCTATATCTCAATTATTTTTATCTGATAGAATGTTAATCACTTTCTATTCGAGACGGAAGTAATGACCATTCTTGCCATTTAGATAACATGCGGATGTCTAATGTAGTCATCTTAGTTACGACATCAACAGTTTCGGATTCTGATCTTCTTCGACTACTGCGCAACGTGTTTTCTCGTCCCTCTTATTGCAGATGTGAAGAATTTTAGCTTAGCTAAAAGATCTTTGGTGTAACTCAATTGAGTTTATTATCGAATTACGCAGCAAAAATAAAACAATAGTTCTTTCAATTTTATAATTTTTGATCGTTATTAGCCTTTTCGGAATGAAGCACAGGATAAGCCAGTTAGACTCAAAAGGGATTAAACTAAGACACAAATCAGAAACTTCGACTTTCTTGTGACATAATCGGTTAAAATACACGATAGAAAACATACCCTATTCAAGCTACAGCTTGAAACCCTTCTAAACTTATCTCTCATCAACATCATACGATCAGAGACTTTCAATTCCCGGCCAACATTACCCAGAGGACTCACTTAGCGTTTTGTGGGTGCATCCGCCTACAGAATATTGTTTGCCGGATCGTTGTATCCTATGGATAAAGAAATAAACTCAAAGGAGGAAAATTCGGTTTATGAGGTATTTTTGTCAATACATTCTTGGGTAGCTTGCAGATGTCGCTTCCATTCGGAGTTCATGAACATCAAGAGGGCGCTTTTACGTAAACTGGATCCAAAGGAAATATCAGGCAGGTATGAAAGGCAATTTGTAAAGGATATAAGAAACGTTCTACTCCCGGACTTTTGAAAGTTCTGTCAATAGATGAAAAAGAACCCATATTATTAACTGGATAAGACTAAGACAAATTAGTATAAAGGCCTTTAAAATCAATTGCGTTGGGCTGAACGATGTCAAAATAACATCGGTACCGTTCGAGCAACCGAGGAGGTATGAGAATGCCTCATCCTTTGCAAGTGCATGGTATCTAGAAAAGGATTGTGAACAATAGGCCTTGGAAGGGTAGTCCTGACCGAGGTTCTACGGAGAAGAGTGGATCAGCAGATCAATCATCTCTCATCCTCACCAAACGTAACAAGCTGGATGGGTTTGACAAGACTAAGAATGATTTGGCTCTTACCATGAATCGCGTGGACTCGATAGAGAAGACTGGAAACCAGGAAAGCAAAGAAGTTTGAAGATAACAAAGAAGATGAGCATGGTGTTAGTTGCTTCAACTGTGAAGATTCACGTCATATCTCGAGAAAGTATCCCGAACCATGTAGATTGTGTCACGCTACATATCACACAAGTGTATAGTGCAAGAATAAAACGGCAAATCAGGATTTTCAAGAAGACGCTCTACAAAATTAGGTGTAGAGGAGTCTAATTTAGAAACACCTAATAACGGACCACCGGGTAAATCATTGTCAGTAGCAGTAATAACTCTTGGTCATTCTCACCTGAAGGAAATTAATGCAGTAAAAGTAGAAGGCTCTTCTTCGAAAGTGAAAAAGAATAGGAGTGCGGTGGAGGTTAGGTCAGCTCTGCTAGCTAAGTTAAACAAAGCTCGAGAGGTCTAGGCCATATACCGCATGGACAATCAACTAGCTATCAAGCGCGGTGAAGTTTCTCCCTCGGTGTAGAGAAATACGTCTACTGGAATACCCATAATTATGGAAGATGAGAGTAAACAGCTGAAATCTTTTAATATGAGGTAAGGACTTTAAAGCAGTTTTGTAAGTATTCCCATACCACAGTTGTTGTGTCACTCACCTGAGTTGTACCAACAAGCATTGGGTTTACTGGCGGTTCAGACTACCACTCGAAAGGGGAAGAAGACGAACATGAGTTACAGCAATTCCATGTATATAGATGAAGGTTCATTTATGCCTGCAGAAATTCATCATCTAACAACTATTCCCACGACGACTACGGGATTTGAAACAAAATTGCAATCGATGTTGTGGGTTGTTTGTGAAATACAATTGGAGTTCCTGTTGAATGGTGGTGCTGTCGTATTTCCTCCAATAAAGCTCGTATAGAATGACCTTTAATATGGTTAATTATAATATTCGAGTGGTACTCTCATATTCCCAACAAAATCTTGTATCAGATTATATATTGGAAAGTATATAATTACTGGTTGTTATCACTCTCTTTAATCTGTTACTGAATTATCAGCAAATACAAATGTTCACGTAGTAATTCGGACCAATCGATAAGACACAATATTGATTGACTTCTGAACATATAATTCTAATTGCTATGTTTCAGAAGATAGAAACAAGCCAATACCCATTCTTTACCAGATTCAATTCACCAGATGTTTTGATATAGAAAGCGTCCTCCCTTTTGCGATGACCATCCCCCATAACTTTAATAAAGATTTAAAAGATACTCATTTCTTTAACTCTTTTTGCTTTAGTTTTTATCAAATTCAATTATCTCAAAACATCACAGGTGTAATGTTTTCGGTAATACCTCTGGAAATGGTGGAGCAATTGGGGTACAAGAATTCTATTGAAAAAACATTGTACTCTTCTTTTGGATATGGTTAAATGGATGAAGCGGTAGGTGTGGTTGACCTGACGCAGATTCTATTCTAGGGTATTGAGGTCTATCGTTAATTTTGTGTTACGAAAAACACCAAACCACGCTGTTTATTGGGCATTGATTTCATCCAAAGAACAGGAGGTTTAGTAGACTCAAATAGTAGTACGTTCAATTTTTACGTACAAGATCAATGGTATGTGATTCCCACACATCAAGGTAATGGTGTGTCTGGGGCAGTCTTATTTCTGAAAGAAATTGAAGAAGCAGAGAATGAGAAATTGGTGATTCCAGTGGTAGTTACCTGTAGTAAAAATAAAACGCCGAAGAATGTAAAAATCCAATATAAATTCTCCCTGGAACCCGGTGATGCATATCAGCTATGTCTGTCAATGAGAGAAGATAATAAATCATGCTTTGGAGATATGGTACTGCAGACTGAAGAAACATTTTCCACAGATATGCGTTTGTTTGTGGTTTTTAGTGTTATGAATCGCGGAGAAAAAGGTCCTTCTGACATGTCGGTAATGAAATAAACCAAGATGAAGTTAATCTTGAGGAAGGGAACATTGATTAGTAAACTGTGTATTATCCAATCTATCCCACCTTGGTAAAAATACGGACTGATGTCGATGAGGTTACATCTCTAATCCAAAAAAATACATCAGTCAAAGTGAAGGGTGTTAACAGTTAGCCCCATCAATCATCATTGATTCTCTTTTCTAACTCTCGTATGACGCTTTGGAGGCCGTACGTGTTAACACTGCGAGAACTAGGGGGTACTCATCTAAATACACCAATCAAAACGTCTATTCCATGTACCCTATAACGGAGCAATAGAAGCTAGAATTTGATGTGAATCCTGCATTAACAAAAACGCATCAAGAAGTTCTGAAAAAGGTGTTTAGAGCTCACCAAAAGGTGTTTGCGATGTCTCTGAAGGATGGAGCGGAGTTGAAGGCCGAGCCATATGTCATCCAGCTAAAAAATGAAACGAAACCAATTCGAGTCACTCCTCGAATTGCACCTTATGAGGCCAATAAATGGTTCAAAGAATATATTGAGCAGCTCTTGGATTTATGGCTAATGGAAAGGTGCCATGGTTCCTGGGCAGCAGGTGTAATATTGGTTCCATCAGACATCGAGCAGAGGAGTCCTAGGGGAAGGAAGGTAATGAAATTAAAACGGGCACCTAGGTTCAAGGTTAACTAGTCGATGGAGTTATCTACGTATCAAGTGAATGTAATGGAAGAAGGTGAAGTGGAGGAGATCGCGTTGAGTACCTATGAGGATACGGAACAAAGCCATGGAGAACCATCGGGGGAGGTTACGAGTCCGTTGAGACAGACAACTGCAGGAGCAAAAGATCCGTACCGACTAACCATCAATTATAGAGGTGTAAACAAGTTGATGGTTGATACAGGGTATCCAATACCGAATATCAACATTCTGTTTACCATGTTGGCTAAGGCTCAGTACTTCTCGGTGTTCGATTGCTTAAAGGGATTTTGGCAGTTAAAGTTGGTTGAAGAGTTGAAGGATCTGGCGGGATCTGCTACGACATTCGAACAGTTTCGATGGACAAGGCTACCTATGGGTTTGAAGGGATCTCCCTCTGCATGGCAGGCAATGATGGATGCTATATTTTTTTCTAAAATAAATCAATTTTATTAATTTATATTGACGATGGTTAAGGATTCTCTGAAACCTTTGAGGAGCATTTACAACATTTGGAGGAGGTTCGGAGTAAAGCTTCAAAAGCCAACCATTCGTTATCCACAGCTAAGTGCCTTTTTGGGTATACTGAAACCAAGCTATTGGGTCATGTCGTCGGAAAACATGGTTATCGCATGGACATGTCTAGGGTAGAACGGATATGTAGTTGGCTGTGGCCTAAGCCGTTGAAAGAGGTGAACAGATTCGTAGGGATGACTCAATACTATCGGCGATACATCCCAAATATGTCGGGGGTGTTAGCTCCACTGAACCAATTGAAGAAGAAGAATGTGGTGTTTGATTGGGGTGAGGATCAAGACCGGAGTTTTTGTGAATGCTAAGAGTGATTGATGATTGATGCGATTTTGGCGCATCAGGATTTCACGAGGCGATTCGTTCTATATAACGATGCATCAAACGTGGGTATAGGCGGTTTGTTATCGTACGAATTCTCGGACCACTCGGTTTGCAGAAACCAATTTACGTCCGGAGTAAGGCTTTTTCCAAACAAAATAGGGGAATATCCACATATTGTCGTAATTGGGTATGATTTATTTGAGAATAAACAAATAATTTGAATAAATAATAAAAAAAATGATATAAAAACATCCTTTAATGCTGAGTAACAGCATACACCCGTATACTGCTCCACAATGACTCCTACTATGAGTACATATTTCGATATAAAAAGATTGCATGATTGGCTTAAAATCGATATACGAATGACAGTTTCACATAGAATTCTATACCTCTTAGTTACGATTTTACCGATCGGGAAGAGAAGCTTCTCCGATCAAATCAAATCAAGTAATATAAAAAAGAGAAACTTAATATTAATAGTTCTCTCGATTGATTAGATACCAACGAAGAGAATAGAACGGCTTTTTCTATAAATGGTCCATTTTCGTATATTTGGATAAACACAACTTATACGACTGTAGGTGTATAAGTGAAATATTGCATAGAATAATTTGATGCCTATTTTCTAGAACTGAATATATAAACATCGATAAGATGTTCTATATTTAGGATCACATATTTACACATGTCTTAGATAAAAATAATCAACAGAATGGATAAATGATCAGACTTAACTACATGTTCTACCATAGCCAATTAAACTCCAAAACGTTATGTATCTTTTAACTAGCCACCGTTACACAATATCTTACTGGAATTCTGTATTTTAAACAAAACAATAAAAGTGTCCCAGATCGGTTGATTCAGGGCAACGTTTCTTGAAATCAATTCTAACGTGTATAATTCATTTAATGTAAGTCGGGAAACTGAGTATAGATTTATTACAGGACCAGAAAGGTTGACTAAACACAACTACCAGGTGAAGTTGTTCAATATAAAAAAGGATCAATTATATCATCGCAGCAGAGATATTTTAGTTTATTTTTACCTCTAATAAAAATATACGTTTTTCTCATTACTTTTACATTTGTAGTATTTTGTCAAATACCACACATATGAAAACGATTTGGTTTCGATTGTAGATTTTATTCAGGTTTTTAAAGTATACTTAATGGGCCATAAATTCGCGGTATACACTGACCAAAAGTACTAACAATATTTGATCAAGTTCACCAAAGATGCTTCAGATAAGGTGGTTCGTTCGCAAGCGTCATTATAAGGTTACGATTTCGATATCATTTATAGGGTCGGTTAATTAAACTCTAATGCAGATGCTCTTTCAAGGTAGGAAGTTCACGATTCTCAAGATCCCTCGCTAGAGGATTTTCTTCCAGATTTTTATCTATCTCTGAATGTTTCATAAAAACGCGAGACTGAAGATTATCAAGAAGTAGTCAAATAGGGAAATGTAGAAGAAATGGCGGTATGGATCTAGACATATATGTTGCTTTGGTCGGGTACCTTCTAAAATGGCACTATCCTCAAGTTTGGAGTTAAAAGGGAACAAAAGTAATAAGGCATCACACGAGACAGTTATAGCTGGCTGGAGGTATTCTTTATTGAAATGTGAACATCGATTTTTTAAGGAAGGAGAAAGTGATGGAGATAACGGAGGTCAATAAGCTGTTAAATGATTACCATGATCATATATTGGCAGGTCAGCAAGGTATAGCAAGGACATTTGTCATAATCAAATACAAATATTACTGGCAAGGATATTATAAGTCAGTTCGAATATATGTCCTCTCGTGTAGAATATGTCAAAACATTTGTCCCGGAATCCAATTGTACCTATCAACGCGACGCGATTAAGACAGAAGGGTTTATTTGACATCATCTCCCGGTAACTGACGACGGCCATACGTGGTATTAGTTTTGATCGAACAAGTTGCAGGTTGGATCGAACCTTATCCATGCACAAAAAAGGTGCAAGTTTCATGTGTTGTTGCCTAATTGAGTAGTTTTCTCGCTACGGTATATGAATTGCTATTGTAAGTGATAACGGGTCACATTTCAACGCTGATGAAGAGAAGGCTATGACGGTTAGTTCATACGGAATCATTTTACGATTTGGAATACCTTTCTATCCGCAAGGGTAAGGCAAGGTGAAGAGAGAAACTGGAGTGCTTAAAGAAATTGTCAAGAAGTATCTCTTACAGTCCACTAGAGATTGAGACGGTTGTTTACCATCGGTGTTACAGTTTATGCGAAGAACGTTCCGACGGTACTAATATTATTTGTCTTTCTACTTGGTATATGAAAGACACCTCCGGGAACTCAGTGGTGAAAGAGAGGTGACGTTTGAGCATAGGTTCCCGTATGAAGAATTCGTGGCTAACAGATTAGAAGAAATCTGGCGATCGAAACAACAGGTTCTTCGACAGGCACATCGGCGTATAGAAGTGTACATGAAACAATTGACGGAGTACTATAACAAGAAGGCAAACTTGAAGAAGTTTAATATGGTTGATCAGGTCATGGTAGAAAGTGTGATGTCAAAAACAAAGAAGCATTCCCTTTACGTCCATGGGTTGAGCCATACCTCGTACATAAGATCCAATGGGGAGATATTTACTAAGTGCGGGATGAAGAACTTTTGTTTCCTAGAGTATATCATGCAATTCCAGTGACGTTGTATAAGTCAAGTCCTAGAGTTTCGCTGGAATTAAGGTTTTACTCCGTTATTTGTGAAAGTAAAGAGTAAAAAGGAGGTAATGCGGCAGACAGGGTATAGAAACTCTGAATAAAGGAAGAAAGTCACAAAGTATCAGGTATAGTGGGTGTGAAAACGTGTTTGCGATCATGACGGTCTTACTTCCCTAATATAAATGATTGTCGTATGTGGTCTCATTGGCGATATACCAAAAGTTTTAATATGCTATTTTTAAATAAGTCGTCGCTTTATTCTTAATCATACTCTCGAAAACCACATACATTTAAACCGCTTTGTATTGCGTATGTAAATCTGAGGTTAATTTTATCTATTGCGGCAGCCAGTGACAAGGTAAATAAAAACATCTTTGAATATAATAGTCCTGTATAGAAATGCCACTATAAGATATCATTATCGATAACAGTATCAATCATCCTTAAACTGCACACATGTTCCAGCTAGTGTTCGGAATGAAGATCGAAACTCTCGAGCGAGCTTCGATCGTGTTCCAGTCGAAGCTCGCTCGGATGCGTTTTTTTGCAGCTCGAGCTCGCTCGAAGTTTCTTAAGCTCGGCTCGGTTGCGAATACGATAGCTCGAACTCGCTCGCCCTTTTTATTACACAAAGTGCACGTCAAAGTGATGTTAATTACAGAAAATTATGATAATAAAATTGTTATTTATTGAAATAGAAGTTGGAAAAAGAAAAAGAAAAGTTTTTTTTTTCACCAGCCTTAACACCAAATTCGGATAATTAAATCAAACTATTACTGCATCTATAATTATAATACATTTGGATTTGTGAACATGAAAGTTTACATTAATTCTGCTAAGTCATGTTACTATGGTTGCTGTAAAAAATTGACTTAGTTGGGTATAGTGTGCAACACTGTTTCATTTTCTATGGTAAATGTGTTTGTTGGTTGTACAATTAAATAAAAGTCCAAAGCATTTTAATTGGAATTATTAGAGCATAAATAAAAAAAAATGGTAAAGGGAAGAAAAGATTAAAATCAAGGGGAAATGCCATCTGTAGTCTTTCAAGGACCTTAACTTTAAAGTGACTACTATCGACATTTTAGCCGAGCGAGCTTCGAGCGAGCATCGGTCGAAGCTCGCTCGAACCCAAAAAAAGTGGCGCAAGCTCGAGTACAAAAACTCGGTTCGAGCTTCGTTCGAACTGGCGCAAGATCGGTGCAAGCTCGAAAAGTTCGAACACTAGTTCCAGCATGGTATTCAGTGGAAAATTTTAGTTCTTATTAAAAAAACCCATAGTACCGCAGTGTTGCCAAAAATGCCTTCATGAGTTTTCATGTTACTGTTATTTTTTAAATGAATACCCTGTACTTGTACGAAGGAAGATATGAGATCAATCTTGTGAATAAAATAAACGATTAGTATTTGATAAAAAGTATTAGTACAAATTATATGGATAATTAACATATCGAACATTTACGCAGTGTCAACAGAATCAGATACTACGTATATACGATCGATCACGGCAAGAAGGAGAAAACGTTATCAAGACATTAGGGATATGATTTCTTCACTTGACAAACAAATAAAAAATAAAACTTTTTTAAGAAAAATTGAATTTAAACAAAGGACCTATCGACTTTTACTTTTTCATAAAAGTAATCAAACCGATTAGAAAGTTTCTTTAGAAACATTCTTCGTATCGTTTTGGGGTTTTCAGGTAAAAATGTTTCAATCGTGTACCAAAATGACGTAAAAAGAAATTTGAGAATTAGTCCCTATACCAAGAAGTCATATCATTTTTTGTGTCCGAAAGATTTATTTTGTTTCTGTCTTAGCTGTACATTTTATTTCAAAAATTGATTGAAAATATTATGACATAGACGTACTTAAACAAACTTCTAAATGTTTTTTTTTTTTGCCGGGATGGAAGCTCTAATGTCAATGTCTTTTTGGACCGTATTTTTGTAAATACAGCAACTATGACTGAAATTTATTTTTATAGATACCATCAATGATTGTTTTCCAGGCTGCCAGGCAATGCGATGACCGTATTTACATTTTAGTGTTAAGGACAGGTTACATTTATGCCTGATGTATACACAAATATCCCGTAGTGAATACAAACACTATTCTGTGAGTTACTTTAGTGAAGAAACTCGAAATACGTATTATGTGTCACCTCACATACATGCTTTTCACACGTACCGTCTGCATCAACAAATGATAAAAACAACTTACAAATAATAGCACAACTTACAATGTACGCATGGTCCACACATGCTTACTGCAATATGCTCAGATTATAAATCATTCTCTCAGCCACTTCTAATAATTGACAAGTGCCAAAAGGACTTTGTCAATTTTTATATAAACCATCTTCCAATTTAATAATAAAACTATATTCAATTTACCCAGTCTCGAAATTATCTTCTTCTTTATTCTAACAAAGGTCTATCTTGTTTGATATAACAATGCCTTATCTATGTTTTATGAGTAACAAGTGTTCTTCCCCGACCATTATCCTTGATCTGTTAGCTCTTTAAGTTGTTTGTTACGATCCAGAAAAACTATGACTAACCTTTCTTACTGTTTATTCTTTTATTTCATATCTTGTTTTTTTCTATAAATATAGCTGATAAATTTCATTTCCCACAGTTTTCTCTATCAGATATATTTCATGACCATCCTTTTTTTTTCCTTACCTTTTGATGCTTGAATAAACAAATTGCGTTCAAGAAGCTATCC
This sequence comes from Mucor mucedo, assembly GCF_025094135.1. Classification (NCBI taxonomy): domain Eukaryota; kingdom Fungi; phylum Mucoromycota; class Mucoromycetes; order Mucorales; family Mucoraceae; genus Mucor; species Mucor mucedo. Next base: position 175,868 of record NW_026252349.1, on the reverse strand, counting down.
ATTCTCTGTCTTATCCCACCTGTATGTTTCCCTTGATCCTAAGATTTAGCTATTTAAGAAATGATTTGGCTACTCCCCGCAGTTGTTAAGCTATCCTTGTTATACAGAAATCATGTGGATTAGTTGCAAATACGCTTAACATCTATGACCGGGATGTGCTTAAGGCAATCGCAATTCACTTTGAAGGGTTTCCTTTCTATGAAAATCAACGTTTACCTTGACATATATGCTATACCTAGATTGGACCTATGACAAGGATACGGTTTCCACCTTACATATTTTTCCAATGCATGAATCTCTTTAATGATTCAGGAGGTTAATTAATTACATCAATCTAATTTGAAGAGGGTGGTATATGTTAAAATTTTTACTTGATAGGTAGACGACCTTTTTTGAATATGTATGTAAGTGCTGTTGTTTTATAACATCAAAATGCTAGTCCGATAATCATCTCCTGAAATTATACGGAACTGAAGAATCTATTGAACTATTTCGTTTGTCAAATTATTTGATGATATGGTTTACACGTCAATAGTTCTATATAGATTGGTTATCTAACATTCTAGTTTACTTCAATCACTAATTCTTAATTCTGCACTATTACAATACGCCTAACTGCTTTTATAATTGGAGATAAAAGGATATCAATAGAGATGGACCATTGTTGGACATTGTGTTCGCATGTTACTAGTTCAGCTATAAGTTTTATTCCTGTAGCTTTGCCTCCACTTCTGTGGACAACGGTAAGCAATGAAAAAAAAATCAAAATTACGTTATGAACCACAAGCTTACGTTGAAGTCTAATTCAAATTATTCATTACTAAATCCAGGTTTTTTCTTTTTCTACGTTTTGAAACTTGATCTTTATGATTAAAATCTGAAAATACACTGTTGTTGAATGAGATACTGACTGAATCACACCTTTTATTTTGCATTAAGGCTGAGAATGGAACAGTTCTTCAACACCGGATACAAACACTTTGCCTTATTTCTGTGATTAATGTTCATTTTTCGATACAATAACGAACGATATTTTTTATTGAAATTGTCGAATACTGTAATTGACTTCAGGCCCTTATACGTTTATATCCTATTTACCGTGGGCCCATCTTAGAAGATTAACCAATTTAAAGCTCCGTCCGACACGGCTTATACCGAATATACAGATTTTTTTTGATCTTGCCATGTCATGGAATGACATTGACATGTAAAATTAAATGGTGTTTCGAGCAGAATATATAAGTATGTTTTCAAAGCTATAAACTCGAATGTGCCAGCGCTTACAATTAAACCTGATTATTTGAGAGTAATTTTTGTTATAACATTTCTCGACCTAATAGACCGCCAAATAACTTTACGGAAATGATCTACATATATGAACGCCCAAGGGTGACGTTACCACACACCCAGACCGCAACCTAATATAGAAATAAAACCGTTCCGGCCAATCCGAATGGAAGTCTTGCTGTGGCTTGTATATGGGCTATAGTGCGCGAGCAAACCTACGTCATCGGTACCCAAGAAATATAGTTTAAAAGTTGTCGGAAATCAACAAAACAGTTTTCTCTTTTCTTTCGTTTATAAAATTTTCAGAATAAAAAAATGCTGCAAAATACCAAGATTTGCCAGTAAGTATTTGACAATTTCGCCATGTCACCAAATTGGACATGGCAATTATTACACTTTTGCACATTAATTGAAAGAATTCAGTTCTAATTTTATATTTTCTTTCAACACAAGAAAAAGACTTCTCCCTTTCGTTTCTTTCTCTTCTTCTGAGAAAGAAAAATTTCCGAAGAGGAGAAAAATAATTTCTTCTTTTCTCCGCCGTGTCCGTCTTTGCGTCTCGCCTTCGCGACGTTTGCGTTCGGCTCGCCGCCGCCGCCCTCTTAGGGCTATGATTTGTTCTCCTGTTCTGGTTGCCTTCCCTTCCGTCCCTCCTCCTCCCTCTTTCGCCGTTTTGGCACTCCCTCGTGCGAGGGTTTGTGCCAAACGAAAACGCTTTTCTGTTGCTCTTTCCTCTTCGGAGGTTGAACAGCCAACAAAGAAAAGGAAAGTTTAGGTTTCTCGGTGTTTTTACGCCAAATAATAAACTTTTTCGTTTTGTTTTCAAGTATTCATTTCACTTTAAAAATCACAAAATTATTAGTCAAAATTTGTTCCAAGGGTACTTACAGAATGTTATATTTGTTCATTATTAATGCTGTGAATAGTGTAAGGATTAAGAAATGAGAATCATTAATCTGGACCCTTTTTGATGATAACACGGTTACAAGACACACGATCTTTTCTGATGTCAGTAAAATGTTAGATTCGTAATAATAACCCAGTTTCAATTGCAGTTTATAAATTCCCTAACTACCAATAAACACGAAGTAAACTGTTCTTACGGAATTTTTTTTAAAGACACAAGATTTTGTTTTACATTCTGTTTTGTGATACATGGTATTGAAATTTGATGCGATTTACGCAGATACCATGGCTGGTCAACCAATAATTAAGAAGGCCAAAACAGATACAGAACCGCAGATACAAATATGTTCTCTGTGATTCTTTAAATCAGTACGTTCAATGTGAAAATTAGAACAGTATTATTTTTCCGATGAAGTAAAATGGTAGATAACAGCCAAAATCAATTGTGAACTCACAACAAGTTAATATAGCTGAGATATTAATTGTATCATGATCGTTTATAAAGACGCTTTTTAATTGAATACAGTCTGTTTTATAACGTGCCACCAAACTTAAACCTGACAAATGTTTTGCACTTTTTTAAATCCAATTTTATACCCCAAAAAACGTTTTTCTACAAATCGCTGTGTTGTGATCGAGCTTATATACAGATATAACTCTATCATCAATTCTTTCTTTCTTATTTGATAACCTTTCTATAAATCATTATTGCATTACTCTTTAAATCAAATACATGCTATAACACTCTATTTACTACGCATTGATTACTCATCAACATATAGAAAACAATAGTCATACATTTATTCCAGATAATACAATCCAATGATATGATCGCTCGTCAATAACAAGATTCTCGAAGGTACCATGAGATGCTCGATCTTTAATTGACAATACGCCTATTGTATATTTGACAGGTTTCACTTTAATGATTGATATTCAGCCAGCCCTGAATATGTATATAAAGAACCCAATTTATTGTATAATAAAGACTTTAGTTTATTTTTGCAGTTTGATAATTTTACTTCGTCAAATTTCTTTATTTTTATTCTTAATTCGTTGCTTTATCTCTCGAATTTCTCACGCTGACAGAAGAACGATAGTAACATTATATTTAAACAATAATATAAAAGCAGTTTACAATTTTAGTTATCAAAAACGTTTAGTGATAGCCATCAAATATTATCGGTGTTGAAATATTTAAGCAGGGGAGGCCCATCATTCGAAACGAACAAAAAGAGCATAAGGTATATTGTTAACGGCCGACAATCATTTCAGCCAATAAAACAAAATGAAATGGCTAAAACTGTAACTTTTTTTTAAAACGCTACAGTACCATTAGGAAAACGAGCGATACTTCGGACCGACGATGACTCGGTCTTCTGATCGACATTTAAGAAAACAAGTTGTTGTATGTCAGAATGCACCAATGCGATGTTATGCGTACGGTTTCTCTGTAAAGTTTAAGTATCGCCCCCTGCAATCAACCGTTCCTCCATGTGGTCACAATACACGTGTGCCTGGGAGTGGTTGGATAGAAGTTTGGTTTGCAAATCAAATACATGGTTCGGAACTTTGAGCATAGTACGAACCATGTCCTTTACTTTACATGAAGATTTGTTTAAACTATTTTATAATGTACAGTCCCCTCCAAAAAAAAAGTTCCACCCTGTAACTCCGACTCTTTTTTAAAAGGATAGGTTTCATTGATCTAATGCTCATCACTCTTTCACCTTTATGTTTTTTTCTCCTACAATTGGGTATGTCTCAATTGACACCTGATCAAAAAGCCTGCGCAGTTGCAAAATCAAATCAAGGCACTTCTATCTCACAAATTGCTCGTGAATTAAATTTTTCAAGAACTGCCATCCGTCGCGCCATCCAACACTTTAAGGAAACTGGTTTATATCAAAGACGAGCAACTTCTGGAAGGCCAAAAGAGTTTAGTAACAGGGACAAAAGGGTGTTACAACGCTATGTGATGAAAAATAGACGTAGTACTCTTAATGAAATTATGGCCAACGTCGATGTCAATGCAAGCATCAATACATTCGGGAAAGAGCTTCAAAAGCTCCAATTGAATAGTCGTATAGCCCGAAAAAAGCCATTTATTAACGAGAAGCAAAGAAAAAGTCGTCTAGAATTTGCAAAGCAGCATCAAAACTGGAGTTTGGAAGACTGGAGAAAGGTTATATTTACCGATGAATCAAGCTTTCAAACCAGCAGTTGTTCTAGTGTTGTTCGGGTACGCCGTAGGCCTAATGAAGTCATGATTCCGTCATGTTTGGCGCCAACATTTCAAAGTGGACGATCCTTCTTATCTGTCTGGGGTGGTATTGGATATAATCGTCGCACTAATTTGGTTTTACTTAACAAGGGTGAAAGATCTAGTGCTCAGTTCATAAATCAAGTATATGAACCGGTTTTGAAGGAGTTTTATAACGGCTGTAGTTCAGCAATTCTCATGGAACATAATGCACCAATTCACACTTCAAAAGTTGCCCGAAAATGGAAGAAGGAAATGGGAATTATTTGTTTAGATTGGCCGCCACAATCTCCAGATTTGAATCCAATAGAGAATGTTTGGATAATGATGAAACTCGCAAGACAAAACCGTTTGCAGTTTGTAAAAAATATTTCGACATTACAGATGCACGTTATAAACGAATGGAAAAAGATAGAAGTTGAGAAAATTAACAAACTTATTGATTCCGTGCCTAAACGCATAAGCGATGTAATAAAAAACAAAGGGTACCCAATTCACTATTGAGTAAGCCTACGTTTGTCTAAAATACTTTTTTTTTTCATAAAATTTATATCATAATGTTCAATACTGTCTTTTCTACTATATGGAGTTTTTTGAAAGCTTTTTGCTTATAAAAGTCTGTCAAAAATCATGTATGAAGATGGAACATACATGTAGGATACATATCGGAGTTACAGGGTGGAACTTTCTTTGTGGAGGGGACTGTACATTGAAAAAAAACGATTTGTCCGAAAAAACGTGCTTTTGAAATTCTCTATATTCTTGTACGTCATGGTTTTAAGATCAAATCCATGTTATGATCCATGCTTCTAAATAAAAAAATTAGCTCTAGTTGCAATACATTATGACAGCTATCTGGAATTTAAAATTGGATCTACTAATTAATGCAACTGCGTTAAATACCTTATATTGTGATTAACATACGGCATGTTTTTTAACACTTCCATCGATTTAATTTCATGATTTCATCACGCAACTTTAGATGCAGCTAGTCCGACAGTCTTCTTGAAAACGATGCTCCAAAGGTACATCATCAATGAAGAGTAAAATTCCATTGTTTTGCAGTAAGAAGTGAATGAAAAATATGAATACAAACGCACAAGATGATGTTCAATCAAAACTTCACTTCCATCTAAAATTATGATGAGCAGTATGCAGTCAATGACATTGTAATGGAAGAAGCGTCTGGTAATGCGGATTAAAACCTTAGAAAACGAACGTCTAACTTACAATGTATTATTACCTTAACTAGCCACCGATGACGCTTTCGTGTTTGAGGCTGCGATCCGATACAAGCAATCTGAACACAATTTCAACTGGAACATAATCCAAACGTTTGGTATAGGCTTAAGTGAGCTTCTTGACCATAACGGTGTTTCAAGACAAGTACATCGTGATGTCGTAAAGCAGGTCAATTGGAAATCTTTTTTTCCTACGTGTATCCTGTTGCTGTCTCAGGTAAACTGCCGGTTGACTTAGAAACATCCTTTCATAATAATTGCAATTAAACGTGATGTGTTAGCTCCTTCTCCAGAGTTTCTTCGTAGATTAGTTGTTGAAGGCAGCATTCATGTTGTGAGAATGTATGATGTGAGCCGCTAAGGATGTTTATTTCATGATAACAACGTACAGCAATTATGTTGCATCAACCCTGCGTATGACAAAAGGCGATAGAGTAACTATGATAAAACTAGAATATCAATCCTTGCTGGTAACATTTTACCTCCATAAGCCTTTTAAACCATGGCTATATCTTTTGTCAGGTTTTCACTTGCGGGACAGTTTGTCGACGGCAAAATCCATAAATAATTTAATCACTAAACCATTTCAAAGATTATGGTGAAGATTGCGTCTATATTGACGTGATTTCCAGTTCGGTACAGAAATAATTTCTGCGACAAAATTTGGTCACTCGCAATGACATCTTCTTTGTTCTTTAAGTTGATGGGGTGCCCAAAAAACCCAAACCTTGAACCTCTCAAACGTTAGTCCTTGTATCGTCATGACCATTCCTGAATCTAAAATGTTTAAAAATTAAACTTACTTGTATATGCTGTCGTAATCAAATTTAACTTTTGGTTGCTAGAGCAAATAAGCCGTTGATGATTCCATTACCTATTTTACCTGACCTAAAATACCAAAGTACTTGATGAGTGTATTGAAGTTAATCATCCAGTAAATAAATTCGTTGAGTGCTAGCCGATTGCTTTTTGAACAAAACAATGAAATTGTTCAAGAATGTAAAGTATTCTTGCTCGGAATGACTGGTGATATTCCAGAAATTGCTGACTCGGTGAATCTTCGTGGCCACACGGGCACATCTGTTGCGCAATTTGCAAAGACGCTGTCAGACATTCTGCAAGTTGCCGCTAAAGTATTTACATTTTTGGGTACAGGTGATATGAGAACAAAAGACGAATAAGTCAACGGCGACGCAGTGAATCATTCAAATTGTGCACCAAACTATTTAAGATACTAACGTAGTAGGAATTAGAAAATAGATATGCGTGAGTTCAATTTTGTGATTAGCACTCTTTTCACATTCACAAATACATTGTTTTTCTAGCCGTCGAGTTCTATTTCATTGATAGAGGTCTTGCTACGTTGATGTATTCTTTTTTGCTCCCAAGAAAAACAAAACGTTCCGTGAATTTACCACCAAAAATGCACAATATACCATTGCTTTGAACGCAGGTGATGACACTATAATCCAAAAGATTACTGAAAAGGTGAAGCAGAGCAGGTTTTGCAAACCATCAGCTTTGCATGGAACTTTGGATGACGGTGCTCGTATCATAAGGGTTGTCGATTATTTAGATTTTCACTTGTACATTGTTCCAACTACTCTACTTCCACCGGTATAGAACAGTTATATCAAATGTGCATTGATGTAACTGGTGGAGGGACGTTCCATTGATTGGCCGTAGAGTGCATCTTCATTGTAATATACCAAAACGTAATCTGTGACATTTTTGAGCATTCATCTCCGACTAGTACAAGTAATATAAAAGGAAATTTATTTATAGCCAGATTTTTTTAATGTTTGGAGAATTTTTTTTTTTTTTAAGAAAATTTTTCAGGGAAATATATTTTATTTGGGGGGAGTCTAAATTGTTTTTTTTTTTTTTTTTTTTTTTTTTTTTAGATTGAAAGTCATCAAGGAGCAACTAAACAGCACGTCTGTGGGATCGATATTCTTTGGAAAACTTACTGATAATATCTTCAGCTTCCAAGACATCGTTACCCTTGCTGTAAGCGTCAATATATCTATAGGCACGATTTTAATATCGTCTATTGATTTTAGGACCGAAAACAGCCTCATCATGGTCAAGAAACTCTTCGATTCTTGACTTCAGAGTGTCAAACGAGTAATCACATTCTATTCGTGCAAATCGTTTAGCTGCACCCCAATGTCTTTCAATCCAATTGCACTCACAATGGTACTTAGGGTATAGGGTAAAAAGGTGACCAGCCTTGGATGTTTGGGTCTCCAGCATATTCTTCTGGGCCTTGAAATCAGGTTGTTGTGACAACAAGTATTCGGCACAACAGCCAGGTTTAGCCTGAGGGTCGTGTGGAGTACCTCTCACACAAACCCTTCTCAGAGGCTCATTTCTGCCGAGCAGGCCACGTTCTCTCAACAGACGGAGAGTTCCCTTGAACTTCTCACGTTTCTACAGAGATAATGATAATAAAGATGTCAGTTCTTTATATATTAATGTTATATTATTAAATTTACTTGTGCGTGTTGGTACTTTTCGACAAGTGCATTGGTATCGAACGCCTGTCCTTTGGCACGCCGTCTGTTTATCTCCTTCATGGCGGCATCCACGTTCATAGATTCCATGGTATACATACTTTGAGGTTTGATGATGCCGTTTCTATCTACATAAGTGATATCCCGAAACCTATACAGGGTAGAAGACTTTACTTCGCTAGTCCCGGAAGTCATCCTCGAGGCAACAAGAGCATCGTCCGCAAAGGCTTTATGGTTCGAGCTCTGGTCAAAGGCAAAGATACCAACACAATTAGGATGTAATTCATTGAAAAGATGAATTACATCATATAATTGACACGTCAGATCTCTGTTTGTCCAATAACCATCGCCGTTACTGTTGCCAGGGAAGAAGATGACTCTTGATATCAAATTGACACCATTGACGGTACCTCTCATTGTTCCGTGGCAGGGACACATGAATGAACTGATCATAATAGATCTTCCTTGACCTTTAGGAAGAATCATGGTTTCGTTCTTCTCACACCAACGAGTGACTTTACAATCATTTGAATAAAAGATTGATTCGTCGTGAGTAACTAAAACCATCTTTTTTCATTATCCTTTAGGCTAGGTTGAACTGGATCAGCATTCTCATTATCCAAGGGATAGGTTTCCATACGCTTATGCCATTCCATCATTTGTTGGGCCCACTTAATTCGATATCTGACAACATCATCCCGCTCATGGCCATCAAAGTATGTTCGATCCTTTCCTACACACATATGCCCAAAAATATAATCAAGCTAAAGCATTAGTATATATGCTAAGTTTTTACATATTGTATTTACCTGTTTTATAGTCGAAACCCCAAGCCTTCAGGTAGGTTGCCAGAGCAACGTTCGACAATGGATGCTCTGGCTGAGAGGAAATGACATCGGCACCGGCCTCGACATCATTCTCCAACTCAAGTAACTCAGGGAGCACTTCTTGTCGTATATGCTGACGAAGAGCAGGGATACTTCTACGGACAGGGTCTTGACTCCTGAGCCAGGTGATGCATCTTTCCTTCACATCAGGATCACTGAGAATTGATTTTCTCTTCGCATGTTTTCCTTGCTGATGACATGGAATGTCACCAGTGTTTAGCCAGGCTTCAAACCACTTTCTGGCAGCACGATGACGATAGGATTTCGAAGCTTGGATCCAGTGCATGTTTACCGCAAGCTTCGTTGCTTCCACAAAAGTTTTACCGTCTAATAGCTGCAACATAACATGCTTTACAACCACGTACTTCAGAAATTGTTTAACACCGTTGTGGTGTTGGTCGCTGGTGGTATTACCAGAGATACGGATTTTCGATTCCAAAAGGGGCAAAGACTCGCGAATCTTTACCAAACTTGCTTCGTCGGGTCTTCTGGGTTTCTCCTTCTTCTCTACTTGAGGTGGTGTAGGAACCTGTTGAACCACGGGGAAAAAATCATTAATCGAATCACAGCCTACAGCTGCCTTGGCTGCAGCAGATCTCTTTCTACTGAGCGTCTCTCTTGTAGGGAGAAGTTTACGCTTAAACTTCTGTTCCCCGGTTTTTTCGGTTGCGTTGCTCCAGGAAATGGGGAAAGCTTCTGCGTTGAATTCTTCTGGTCGAGGCATGTCAGCGATTTCGGCCTCTTTGGCAATTGCTTCATTAGCAATGTACTCAGCAGCAGCAATTTTTTCCATTTGAATGAATTTAGCCTTTCTTCCAATGTTGATTCTTTTTCTTGATTTAGCCATAATGAATATTGATATAAATATGTAAATTTATAAAAGTAATTTTAAAAGAATAATTACAAGGTACAAAAATAAACCCAAACTTAGTTTTAAATTCACAATTCTATTTGTCATTTTTAAAGCTCCCGTGAAGTAATACGCTCAAAAACAGTAACCCTTTTGACGCGTTTTTAGTTTTAAAGAACGTTACATCTAATATTACTGAAGTAAACAAAGTTTCCATGTAGTAGACGTTCTTACTTAATGTATATCCGATTTCAAACATCTTTTTTGTGTTTTACACTTCACCATATTTGATCTCAGTTTAAAATTAGCAGGTTATGGCACTGAGTACTTTATCTAATGAATATGACCTTTCAAATACATAAATTAAATTAAACAGCTAGTTGGATCTATTTTCCAAATACTCTAAATTATATCTTTTGAATATGAAGTGTTTCTACTTAGTACATAAAGTTTGTTTTATCCTTTTGGTGCCTTACAGTGTTGATCATATTTGATCTCAGACTCTGATATAACGGGTTGTGGCACTGAGTACTTTATCTAATGAATATGACCTTTCAAATACATAAATTAAATTAAACAGCTAGTTGGATCTATTTTCAAAATACTCTAAATTATATCTTTTGAATATGAAGTGTTTCTACTTAGTACATAAAGTTTGTTTTATCCTTTTGGTGCCTTACAGTGTTGATCATATTTGATCTCAGAGTCTGATATAACGGGTTGTGGCACTGAGTACTTTATCTAATGAATATGACTTTCAAATACATAAATTAAATTAAACAGCTAGTTGGATCTATTTTCAAAATACTCTAAATTATATCTTTTGAATATGAAGTGTTTCTACTTAGTACATAAAGTTTGTTTTATCCTTTTTGTGTCTTACAGGGTTGACAGTAAATGTCCTCAGACTTTGATTTAATAGTCTGCGATACTACGCATGCGGGTACTCAAATTGAGAGTACAGGCAGTAAGCATTTCATGGTCCGAAGGCGGCAAATACTATACGCGGGACAATACTATTGGTCGGAAAAGAAAAATTTAAAATTTTGAACCTGCTTGTGACAATTATTTCCCCCCACACCTAAAATCCAGTTGTAAAAATCCCGGACCCACTTTTTTTTTTAAAATAAAAAGTTCATATTCTCATTTTAATCATGATTAAAATGATATATGTCCAAAAATATTGGACCTTAATTATGAGGAAAGTGTGGTGGTCCAGTTTTAACGTTTCTCTCTGCTTAAAATTTTTTTTTGGCATATTGAAGTCCAGATGCACTCTACCGTATTGCTCGTAGGGATATTGCAAGAATGAAAAGGTAGCAAGACAATCAAAGACTTGTTATTAATAATTAGGATTTACTACAAATATTTTGATGTTGTATATGTTGGCCTACGGTTTTGAATCAAGAGATTGCCGCAAACCGTATCAATTCACGAGTGTTCAAAGCAAATAACAATTATATTAGGCATCCGTCGTATTGATCCATTCCACGCATCTCATAGGGGCAAATTTTTTGAACGTCCTTAGTTACTAGGCTAATTACAAAACAAATGGCGCTTAGGTGTCTGCAGTCCAATCGTTTGCCGGAATACATAGATCGTCCAGAAACCTACCGTTCGCAATTCTTCTGGTGCTAAAATCTGTTGTCCGTTTGTTCCTCGGTCTTTTCTTGGATTGTATTCGGAAGTAACATGCCTCCTTGTCCCCATATCAAAGGTGATTGAGGCGTTGATTAATTATTATGATCATAAGATTGGGGATGAAATCGAACAATTGGCCTCATCATGCATTGTAATTGCAAGTTATACTTGTATCATGAAGAGCTTAGGACTCGGTTTCGTATAATCATGCAAAATGTCTCAGATGATTATTAAAACCCAACAAGCCCATTGTCCCTGTTCCACCTGCTCCATGTTCTCTGTCTCCTATTTCACACGTCACTGTCTAATATCACTATTGAATCTTGTTTAACATCTTTTTTCCAAATAATGTATCTCCATTATAACTTGTCCTTGTAAAACTCAGGTAATATCCTTTTCCTTTGTACCTCTGCCTTATAACTCGCTTGAAACATTAATAATAACAGTCAATGTTATCCTCTGTATCTATCGTCGAAATTATCTGTATCTAATCCCACTAACCCAATGATGACCTAAACTCATTATGACTAATAGTCCGTCATTGTAAATCGGATCCCCGAACCCTTGTTTTCCCGATCAGCCAGTTAATATAAGTAACAGCATATTTATTTAATCTTATTTCGGTATTCAAGAACTTGTCTATTTTCCTGCTTCTTTGTATAAACCTTTTTTTACCTTTATTCCTTTTGTATATATCTTAATACTCATAGATATTTAATTTCTTTTTGTCGTGTCCTCACCATAATAATCATTATGTTCTGCTCTTGCCCTGACCCGCTCCTGATAGTTTGGAACGGTTATGTTGTATTTGCTTTAATTATGGACAAAACGTTCAAAAGCTGGACGACAAGACCAAATGATATCACCTATTTACGGCTCCCAAAATTACTGGTCATAGGTAAGCTAAACAAGTTTGACAGACGTTATCGGTACTTACAGCATAAAATTTAGATCTAATTCCCTTTAGTTTGTCGGTGTGGTTCACTGCTACTTCACACAGAAGGAAGAAGGTGATGAAGCATCAACAGTTCGACGCTCTCAATGTTTTGACAGTTTCTCGGAATTCGAGGTGTGACAGATACAAGCAGTACGCTGTTAATTCCATTACAGACATTCTTCAAGTCGTGAGTCTTGTACGGTATTCCGATTCCGCTAGTAATGACAAGGTTCTTTGGCCGTACATTAAGTATACTGACAAGGTTGATCATCGTCCTCCTGGTTCTTTAGTTGATTTGTAATTTAGTGTATCTTTCACTGTTTTGCGTAGACAAGTTTTCTTGTAATTAAACACTCTTCAACGAATCATCCAATGTAGTGACTACTATTTTACATAATCTGATGTGTTAATTGTCAATCTGTTAAATGGCAATGCCTGTAAAAGGAAAAATAAATAATTAAAAAACTACATAACGATAATTGTGAATTTTATCCACCATGTTACGGGTTTCCACTACCGAGTCCGCTGTTGTGATTGTGGCTTATGTATTATATTAAATTTAATACCGCAAAAATGTCGTCATCAGTTCTCACAGGGGGGGGAGGAATAAATTGTAGGAATCGGGAAGGACATTTTTATTTTTTTTCTTTCCTGTCTTCATAGTTATTCTTAAAAATGATGCAAACTATTGCTTTTCATCCGTAAGTATTCAGTACTCTAGTCATTTCCAGACATTACCAATGGCTAATGTTGTCATTTTCCAAATTAACAAAAAAAACCATTCTAATCTTTTTTGCTCTTCTTTGTTAGTGCCTTCTTTTCTTCTGCCCTTCTCGTTTCCTCGAGAAAAAGAAAGCTCTTTTTGGTTTCTCTTCGCTCTTCGGAGCAAGAGAAGACCGTCAAAAAACAAAAATTGTTTTCTCCCCCTGTTGTTTGTCGTCGTGTCCGCCTTTGTGTGGCACGGCCACGTCCTTCTCGTGGGCGCCGATTTCGCCCTTTGGGTGTTAGCCCTCGTGCTCCTCCGGCACCTGTGTGTATTCCTGTCCCTCCTTTGACTTTTCTTGTTGCGGCTTCCCCTCGGGTGAAGGTAACAGAAAAGCGAAAACGCTTTTCTGTTTCCATCTACTCATCCGAGGTGGAACGCCCAGCCAAAAAAATAAAATTTTAATTTAATTTCGTATTTAAAGTGTCCCATAGAGAGTTTTAGTATTATGATGAAGTCCTTATTTTAACTGGAGCGTCCTACACACTGATTATAAGATGTCAGAGTAAAATATGTTGATCCTCGGAGCCTCTTTATGGGCATTCCAAACATCGTTGAAAGGAAAGCATTTTTTTTCATATTTCATTTAAGAGTATGAGGTCCGGTTCCAATTTTTTCAATTGATTTGATTAGTTTTATCCGATCTTTCGAAATACTGACGCAAAATAGGTCTTAGTTGGGTTCGTTATTTTTAGCCATTTTGTAAAATTAAATTTTTTAACTAATCGTTAATGAAGTTTAAACAACTCCTCAAAAATGCCGACATTACCCAATAATTAACAATATTGTTAAAGTAGAGTAATGTCAATCCTTTTGAATTCGAGGATGGTACGTTTCTGCGATTATAGTGGGAACAACATGGTATTACTTCGATTTAACATGGGCTTATGTCTATCTCTGTCAAACTTTCCGAATGGACATTGGGCAATGTAATTCCTAATGACTATGAAACGAGAATCTGCTTAAAATGAACCATCAGGAATTTTTTTTTTTACGCTTTCAACTAATCCAGAGATAGTTATATTTTTTTGTTGTATATTCCACTTATACCGTTTCCCAAAAGTTGTTGGTGCCCTTTTCTAGAAAAATTGCATGCTTGAAAAAAAAAAGTTACTCGAAATTTTGAAAATAAACGAATTATTCGGCAAAAAAATCATTTGGTTCTGATATAAAGTTTACAAATTAGTAATATACTGGTTGAGATCGATAGTGCGTTAAGTGTACGAAATTTTAAACGCATTAAAAAGGTTACTTTAATTATAATCGCTGAAATTAACGAGAGTAAACCTTTTAAATCGCATCAGGTCATTCTGGAGGAATCGGTTGCAGGTACATTATGTTCTGTTGCACAATTAAAGGCTGTCATCCCTTATGCTTACCATGACAACCCGCCAAATTGTCCAATTGGATTTAATTCTGGTATGTTGATTATCGAATAATGCATCAGTAACACCTGGTAACAATATTGATCCTTATATCCTTATTTGTCTGAAAATGTTGATTATACACAAATATGGAATGAATATTAAATCCCTCATAATGTTCGTTTACAACCAGTTATTTGCAAGAACGCTAACGTAGTTGTCTGTAATAGTACTATCTGTTCCTTTCATAATCCTCAAATTTATTTTTCATGAAGAAAAAAATTAAAGTAATACTAAAGTAATACAGTCGGAACTTCTGTACCACTTTATTACGAAGGAAATAAATAAATGAATTAAAAAAGTACAATGTTCTATGAGAAAAAAGTATGGACATTTAGTTAAAAAACTGGGCTTTTTCTATGGACAATATTTAACGCCTTATTGGATCAAGATGTAATAATCTGGTGATAATAAATAATGAAAATCTTCAAACGTAGCCCTTCCATTCTGAGTAAATAAAAATTACTCAGAGGGATCAACAATTCGAACATCAAATGACAAGAGTCATATTTGTACTCAGGATCTACTCAGGATCTATTAATATTCTATTGTCCCGGACCATGCGATTGCATTACTTTTTGCAGAATAAATATTTACTAGTCACTGGGTTGCACCCTGTTTACAGATTTTAACGGTACGATGAGAACGAGCGGAGTAACGTGTGATTGGTGATCAACGTTTTATTTTATAATCCTCCTTAATGTGATAGGACAATTAAATTTTTTATTATATCTATGATATCCACAATAAAATAGATTATACCCTGATTAGGTTTTACTCTCTTCTGGGTAGCTGCCGCTTTTGAGGGCTTAGCTCGCATATTTATAATGGATTAAATACTAACATTAAGCTGTACAGGCGAAATTCCACTTTTTGTTTTCGGATCTCAAAACCGTGTTAGTACATGATTTGCAACAGCAAAAGAGCACTTCCTATATTCATGCACAATCCTGTTTGCTCCACAGATTTTAAATTCAACATATAATCCAAATCTTTCATCTGCTATTTTTGACCCAAGAAAATTTTTTTTTAAGTACTGCAGCACAATTATTCTCCACTAAATCCGTATGCGCTCTTTTCAAACTAAAGATCTAATTCCATGATTATAAGTCTATTTCATACCAACCTAGAAGGATCAAGGTGGATAAACTCATTCTTCAAACCTTCCATCATTGTGTGCGGCACGGATATAGATATTTTGTAAATTAGATCCGTTAAATATTTTTTCTTGTTCGGCTATGGTTATTGTTGATCTTTCTACTGATTTGTCGTTATGCTTGTACCTGATTATTCTGTTTGAAATTTCTTTTCATGGTTATGTTCTATTTTCTCAATCCAGTTTGATCAGTCGATTAAGGAAAACTTTTGTTTTTTGTGAGACTGAAAGGTCTTTTTTCGTTTTCATAAACAAAAAAAAGCTTCGTTGACCGTATTTTTGTAAGATCTATACGGTCCCGTATTACGCCGCTTATCAATATTTCAGTTTGAAGGTAAGGACATTACAAGTCGGTTTGTCAGAAATTTAAAATTCTTTGTTGGATTTCTTAATTATAAGAAAGGAGATCTCTGGCCCAGCCTTCTTCGGTAAATTTTTGACCTTCGCTTCGATTCGGTAAAAATTAACTACGCTCCTGCTGGGGCGATCTCGCGCTTGGAACGTGCCACCAACGCCACTCAATGTTTGTAAATGGGAAAGAAATAGATTTTATTGATAATGAATATTGTATGTTCGATTTCGTGGTCTAGTAAATACTTTAGTATATACGACGTTATCTGTGAGTGTTGATAATGGCGTCTTTTTCAGTCAGACTACTTTGAGATTAGCAGGGTTACGAAAACGTGATAAAGCAACGTAAAGTTGAACGTGCGTAAAAACGGGTTTGGTCAGACAAATTGCTGCAAAAAAAGTGTTTGGCCCTCTGATTTGTTTATAGTCATTCCAAATGCAGGTTGCACTAGAAATTGACGTCGACTAAGGGTAATTGGCAAATCAGCTTTTTCTGAAGAGATCAAAATGATCCGAGGAATCAAAACAGTGAGACCTCCTCAATCGCCAACTGCAATCTCAGGTTTGATTACGTCTCTTGTGAAATTTCTTAACCATTACAAAGACCCTCGGTAAAGTTGATGTTTCTGATACTCCAAATTGGCTAAAATTTTATTACATTAATTTTGTGGAGGCAAGCCCAAAGGTTTAATTGCATTGAGAGACTTAACAGAAACATTTGCAAACCCACAATTTTGGGTTTCCTCGATACAATCGTCCTAAAGGTAAACCATAGATTTTCCGGGTGATGTATCCCAAGACAATCTCACTATAATAACAACTACTCTAATGTAAATACAGAACATATAAGAATTGCCGAAACAAGAAATACAAATCACCGACTTAACAAAAACGAACATATAATATATATATAACAGTAAGTTTAGCATTTAATAAAGGATTATCTTATAATTGATTAAAATTAGTGTATCTTAGAGATCGGATATTACATCGTGTAATGTCTCTGTTGCCAAATCATTGATTTCATCAACTGTCTTGTTGTGAGCTGCAAGGATGGCTTTGCTGAAAATGAAGTCTCGATTTCGGTACAAATAATCGTCACTTAATGCATCACCAAAAACAATATCAACAATCTCCTTGATTGATTCCGCGTATGGTACAACTGTTGCAGGAATTGACTCATACTGATTATCTATCTGCTGACGACCCTCACCCACTCCCAAAAAATAATCGTGAAACTTTGTACCGTCATCCAGAATAGGATCTTATGTTAGCCGCATATTTCTCAATAACGACAAGACCTGGCAAATTCTGAACAAGACCGAATCGGTCATACACGCATTGATGATATCAGATCGGGACACAAACTGAACAATTAGTTGTGTTTTGTTTGAATTCATCTCCTAAAACAACAACTTTACCTCCAAAGGAAAGGTGCAATTGCCAATCATTTCTTGTGAAAACCGACTAAGTCATTCGAACATCGTCTTGTTCATCATAGGAGCCTCGTCTCAAATTATTAGTTTGGCATCATTTGTCGTTTTAGCACCAATATCTTGTACTTTGATGTTGCAAACAGATGATTCGTCAATATCAATTGGTATTTGGCAAAGTGAGTGGGTTTGTTGGACCACCAGGTAGCAAAGTAACAGCAATACAATATAAGGCACAGGACAAAGCAACTTCCCACCAGAGCGTACTTTTGAAAGAAAGCATTGTAAAGAAACGTTTTTTCCAGTGCTTTCTGGATTGGCAACAAGAAAGAATGAACTTTATGATGGAGCATCGCTATTTCTATAGATTGCTGAAACAATCTCGAATAAATGACACGTTGCTTCAAATGTAAACTGTCATGTTGTTGACCTTCATATATGACAACATTGATTGCTAAATCATCCACATCATATTGGCCAACTTCGGGACCATTCACATTTTGTTCCCTTGCAACATACGCATTGTAGGTAGATGGATTAGGTTGGGGTTATTGCTGAAAATTTGCTATAACCTTGTAGTTTTTTTGCAATCGCTTTCCATTGTCAATGATTATCAGATTTGTGATATAGTCATTAACCTGATTACTTAAATTAATTTCACAGCCTTCAGAATCAACACCACGGTTTCGGAGGCATTGGCAATAAGTGTACTGATAATCAGCCGAAAGATTATCTCTGTGATTGTCCAAACTGTCTTTGTAGTTAGGAACAAAGTTAAAAGTCAGAAGAACAGAGAAACATTATCGAATTTGTGATGAACTGGAGCACGGCATAAAAGCTTTCGTCATGGCTCTATACCACTCTTTTCCATCATGTAACAAATTAAAGCTTGTCCAGTTTGTCAGAATGTTGCCCACTGGGTATTACCGGTCGATCGGACACCATCTTTATTATACGAATCAGTGGTTTTGAGTTGATAAAGTCCTGTAGCGCCTTTTACATGTAAAATCAGTACGCGCAGACAGGACCTTTCAATGTCAGTAGCGGATATGAAGTACATTCTACCAATTGGAAGAAACGTCTGTTGATTACGTAGTCTTTTCCATAAATGTGTCTTGGCGCCTTGGACATATTGAACTGGTATATAATTGGAAAGAATAGACCTTCCAAAAACATCATCACGATTTAGCTGAAACTAAACAGTTAAGGTTGTCTGTTTTTCCATGGCTCGTTGTATTTCAACAATACTTGCGCCCTGGAAAAAGGTGACCTTCTGCCGATTAGGCAAATGAATAGCCAATCTTTTTATTGAAGGTTGACACGAATGAGTACGTTTACCTGTGCTACGCCTGCATGCTTCTATTGTAAATATATACCGAACGCTCTACCAGCTCGTTCATTTATCCTGTTCGTCGTCTGGTGGAATAACAGCTGGAGTGTTGCTTGCAATTTTGAAAGGAGTGGTTTGGGCAGGTAACACTGCAATTTGTGACCAATGAAATAGGTTGTAAATATACTTGAACAGATATTGAATGGCCTGATTTCAGGCACAAAGTTTCAATATTTATGTGTGTGTTGTACATAACAGCAACATATAAGTTGTGAGGAACAACCCAATAATTATCAGCACTGTACCCATTTGGAAAAAAAAAACAAAAACATTCGTGGGGCGTCTTCTATATTGTGCAACACCTTTTCATCAATGACCCTTCAGTGATAAATATCTTTTGGAACGTGTTTACTGCAAGATTTGTTTTTGTTATCCCGACAACTTTTTAATTTACCCTGGCAATCAGTTAAAGAGATACTGCATGGGGTATGCATCATATCTTTTATAATAGTTTTATAAGCCTTAGGAAAACGAATATGATATACAATTTCTGCAGAAATATATTTATCAATATCACGAGAAGTATGACGCTGAAAACACTCAGCAAGGATGATTACAACATGGGCGTAAGTCAGACCACGTTTGTGATATTTAATAACATGGGTTTAGCCCTTAATGTTTCCAAATAACATTCTATCTTTTATATCGATGTATACGTTATTTAGGTTTATGTCAAAAACTCGGTGGATTAAATCGGGTTGACCCGAAGGGACCTCACCTGGTAACAGCTAATCAACAATTTTTTTCCAATTTGGATTGCAAGTAAATGTTACAAATAAGTATGCCTTTCCTAGCGCTGGAACAACAGCTATGGCATCTTTCTGGATTTGATGTACGGCTCTTGGATAGCCTGTATGGATGGAAGGTAAAATATTTCTCTTGCAAATCGATTCTCTACTCATATCAACACCTACTTGGACACCAGCCAATCCAGAATTTAACTCTGACGGTAAATTACTTTGATTAGTACGTAAGTAATACAATCGACGACCTTCCATTTTCCAATGCATATCCACCATATATAGATGAAACAATCTACCAAAATAAAATGTCATTATTTCTCCAGGTCGTACTTGCGATCGATACTGTAAGAATTGATTTTATGACTCCCATGTTTTGTCATTCGGTTAATGCTTAAACTATGATCATCCCTTCCTTGATTTCTTTGTATGACGTCATTGTCTAAATTCAATTCCAAATTAGTGTTCTATCAGTCATCACCTCCAGGGAACATCAGTGCAAAATCTAAGGAAATGTATGAACTGTGACAGTCATTCAGTTTTTTTCGAAAATTCATTTACAGTTGAAAAGACGACGACCTCTCTACTACCTTTTCGTATTTTCATCTGGTACCGTTGCACCCGCAGTATATGCGACAACGTTGTCTGCAATAGGCACATCCTATAGCCGACCCAGTCCAGGATTTGCACGTACATAAACATACAAATGTTTGATACCATCTTGGCCAGGAACTTTGTTTGTCGAAAATCTTTGTCGAGCATTTTCTAAAAAAACGGACATGCGATTGTACGACATGTCTTATTTGATTCGACTGAGCAACCAACTGACGATCCAAAACTCCATTGAAATTGATATGCGGCTGGACGTATACGTTAGGATCACTAAAGCAAACCTGAACAAAAACATGCTTTCAATCATCGCTGACGGTTAATGGGTCGAATCGGGGATACGTTTCTCCTTCGATTCTAAACCAGAACGATCCTTAATTTGATCTACTGAACATCTCATTCTTGTGATCCGCACCGAAAGAGGTAACGGCAAAGGCATTGTTCTACATTCTCGTATTTTTTTGAAGTCCGTACTGGTACGATGCTCACCTGTCAAACGATTTTGCATGAGAATGGTTGGCATAGCTTTGAATTCAATTTTGACTTTTCCATTACGGCAGTGAAATAAACAATTTTGATTTGTTACTTGTTTTTTTGAAACAGAAGCAGCATGGCATGGTATTAAGGTCATCTTTCCTTCATCACTTCTTAATTATGACGTTCAAAAAAATTAGTAGTTGAATCTTCACAGTATATACTTCTTCGTTCACAAAGAATATTCGTCTTTTCAAAGTTAACAAGGCACGCACGGTTCAAGTAGTGATTTCTGGCAAAATTTAGAATAAGTTTTGAAAAAAAAGATTTTTGGGTTCCATTTCAATTTACCTGTTGAAGACCGTGAATTACTTCCGGGATCGGTGATGTTGGTCGCGTCATTCAGGATCTCAGTTTCAATATGGAAGTCTCTACTACTGTCACTAGATCTCGGGGTTCTGGGAATGTTAATTCCACTAGATTTTTTCTACCTATGGGCTTAACCGATTCCCCTGCGTTAAATCTTGCTCTGCCCCTGCGTCCAGGACTGCCTCCATTGAAATGAATAAATTCATGATCACCAATGTTCTACATTTGTTGTTGTTAGTGAAAAAAGGGCCCAAGAAAGTCAAAGGTTTTTTATTTTGATTTTATAGTTGTGACACTCAATTTTTGGAAACAGCTAATTTATATTTTTTCCACTCAATGTTTTATGAACTGTATTGGTCGGGACTTACAGCCCCTGCCAATTAACTCAATGCTAATACACATTTTTTTCACTCCGTCTTTTGTGTACTACGTAGATCGGGACTTAGAGCCCATCGAAATTCCTTAAGTATTTGTTATGCACATACATGTCTGTTGCTCGACCAGCGCTTCGCTTGGCCGTACTTAATAAAAAATTATTAAATAAAACAGTCCTTATTACTAAATATGGTATATACTGCAAAGTCAAAAAATTCATTAAAGTATTGTTAATGAACAAGTAATCATATAAAAAATTTGATGCTTTGCGACTATCTATAACTGTACCTGGGTAGCTGTTCCCATTGTCATTCTTGTAAATTTATATAATTAAGCTGCCACAGAAGGAAACAGGGACAAGAGACAAAAACTACTTGGCGACACGAAGAACACAATGGGTTCGTTTAAAAAAAGTTTTTTTATTAAGAAGGGGTGGGGTTTAGGACTAAAATCCAAAATATCGCTTTTCGAATAAATAACTAGTATCGATTTTTGCTATTTAATATACATGGGAAAAACTACATTGATTTTAAATGAAGGATAAAAAAAATGTTTCACGGAGCAGTTACCATGAGCAGGTTATTGAAAAGGATCAGTAGTTGAGATTTGACGAGTACTAGCAGACTGGATTAAGTGGATATTAATTAATTTGATGGTTCATGCAATTTTTAAGGTTGGGGATGGGTGTTAAAAATGGATTACGAATAAACGTAATCGACGATCGGGAGAGGATTTACTACGCTATAGTCCTACAGGAAGCGGTAGTAATACTGAGAAACAAATTTATGACATGTTTTACAAGTAAGTCCGTCGCGAGCTAGATAAGCTTGTATGACTTTGGCACAAGGTTCTACAAGGCGTTAGATAGCGGGCGCAATAGGCATATAAAAATTTCACCGAAAAGGTTTCAAAAGGGATTCAAAATTATAATTAAGTTATGTAGATAATAATAATACTGACTAAGGTAATGACAAATTTTAAACATGCAGTAACAGCAACTCGCAAGACAGTTTACCAAGCGGATTGTCAATGTCATTAACGGACGTAGTCCCCAACTAAATTGTTTTCTAACTATAAAAACCAGTTGATACCAATCGTTTGTTGGTGTAGACAATGCATACGTCACTGTTATTAATTTTTTAAATCTACACTGCCTCACCTCGAGAATCATTTCTTAAATAAAATATGCAACGTTTTAAAATTCTAAAACTATGACATTCGTACAAGAACTTTCTGATATTTAGAAAATAATACGAACTTCCCGGGGAAAATAGGCTGGTTTCGATACATATAATTTAACATAATGGATTACGGGTGATTGGGCAACTTCCTTATCCGGTCGTCACAAGGTAAAATCTTTACGTCATAAATTCGACCGTATTTTTTTATTTCATAGCAAAGACCCTGTGATTTTCGTTCTTTCTTTTTACCAAAGTTTATTCTAAAGAATGACTAAACCACTAGCTCTTTGCCGGTACGTATTTCATTATTTTGGCATTTCAATAAAACACACATGCCTAATGTCACCAATGTACTGATTACGGTAGTAATTAAATTCCAAAACTTCTTCCTTTTTTACAATTAGTCCGTTTATTCCTCCCTCCGTTCTCGTAACGAGTAAAAGACTTCTCTCCTCGACCACGTTTTGGTCTGGAGAACCGGAGAAGAGTCCGAAAAGAAGAAAACTCTTTGTCCTCCCTGTCGTTCCTCGCTTCCGTTTGTTTGTCACGCCTTCGCCGCGCATTCGGGTATCTCCTCGTCGTCCTTTTCGTGGTGTGTTTCCTCCACTTGCTGTTTCTGCGTGTGGGTTTGCCGCCACTCCGACACTTTTCCCTCCTGCTTCTTTTCTTCCGTTGAGGTTGGTGGATAAAAGAAAGCGTTTTTCGTTTTTCTTCCCTTCTTTTGAGCCGGAAAACCAAAGAAAAAGAAAAAAGTTGTAACTTTCTTGTCCTTACAGGGCCTAATAAAACTTCTAGTTTTGTTCCAATTTCATCATTTGTTCAAGTACAGTTAAAAAACCAGTAATTATTTCGTAAAGAATATTTTTTGTGAAGTTTGTTTTAGATTTTCTTTTTATTTTAATGGGTTAAGTAAAATTCAAAATCCATGATTTGGTTTTCTCCAACGTCATGTACTGTAAAGTTCGTAATTCAAATTATATTCCTTGGAATTTCATAGTCTTCTCGGATTTTTTCTATAGAAAACTTTTCTTGTTGTTGTATTAAGTAACAATGAACAATAAATATGTATATACATATTCGATAAGATGTTTGGTCTGATTTCCGCACTTACGAGGGGTGATAGTTAATTGTAGTATATCGTCTCATATAGCCCCTTGATATCCTTGATTGGGTCATAGGAACATGAAATCCCAAAGATCCGTATAGAAAACAAGGAAAGCTGACGGATAAAATAAGAAATTGAATCATATACAAAAATACCGAAAGTTTGTAACATTAACTGGCGATTTAAATAGTCAAATCAGAAATGAATAACAGCTAAATTTAATCCATCCGGTAAATCAGGAGATTTTAGATGTCCTCCCATATATAATTGGTTATTTTTAATTTGTGTAATCGAGCATAAAAGAGGAAAACTTTGGAGATGTACCAGCTTTAGGATAAAACAACTTCCAAAAACTGTAAGTTCTTGTTTATGAAAAGTGACCGAATCCCAATACCTTTCCTTTATTTTCTTTGTTCGTCTTACAAAGCAATATGTTCTCCAAACGGTCAATATACAAAGGCTGCCAACGATAGACAATGCTAAACAAGAGAATATCCCGAAGATTCAGGTGTATCAATCGCAACAGTACCTGATTTAGGACTTTCGACTGCTCTAAAGTGTTTTCCACACGTCTTGATTTACCATCTTCCATGCTTAATATATATCACGTACTCTGATGCTGTTCAAAAGATGATTTAGCTTCTGCCATGCATAGAATGACTACGACAGCTATCACTCTTCACCCTTTCATATATTCATCCGTTGCAATGAAACCCATATCCTGGGAATTAGAATTCTAGAAAACAATCCTGCGGACGCATTTTGGGGCTTACAAAGATTGATTTTAACATATTCAAAATGTTTATTCAGTTTTGGATCCTTACCAGTGACTAACACAGAATCTTGTCCTTTCATGCAAAAACACCAGAAACTGTTATTGAACCATTGCCATTTTGAAATGCTGCCAGACTGTCAATTTTGGCTATTCTTTCCCATTTATCTTCAAATCCTCCATTGCTAAGATCCTGATGATGTTAAACGAAATGCTGCTAACCAGATCAAAATTTGTTGCACAAGTAATCGTGGTAAATGTTTATAGTATCAGCCAAATGTCCTTTGCGTCAGTTAATTGCCATTATATATAAGGGCGGTGTGAGCGCTATTCTCAATTTTAAAAAGCTACTAGCGATTGATTTTTCTGACTGACCATCCTGAAGCCCATGATCATCCGATTCGACTGTGTGAGAATGAATGGTGAACGAATAACTTTGTGTCTGCAGAAAAGAGTTCTTTGGATGGAATATTCCCTTTTTTCCGTATTTTTTTCGACTTTATTAGTGAAGTATCGAAGCTGTTTGACAATATTGACCTAAGAAGTTTTCGTACTAAGAAAAGTGGTGTAAATGGCGATAATGTCCCTAGTCCTTCCTAAGGTTGTGGAATCATGAAACCGAGTCATGTCTAAGATTAGTCGTCCAGTAAATTTGTGAACCTGATTTTGTTTCCGATTGTAGTGTTGGTAAAGTTCGAAAGCGATATTCCATCCTTTTTTGTAGGCGCGGTAGATTGAATTGTAAAGCCCGAGGATTTTTTTGAAAACTTAAAGGGAACCTGTTTTTTAAGCGCGGAGATCCAAAGAGCCGAATAAATGTGAGCGCTTAACTACAATGTACGCTAAGAATTACAAGTCAAATATAATGTTTTTTTGTCTTCATCATTTGTATTCTCCTCTGAAGCATTAGCAAAACTTCTATCAAGTTTTTTTAATACTACGAGATCGCGGCCCCAGCCCACTTCGGTAATTTTTTGACCTTCGCTTCGCTACGGTAAAAATAACCTACGTTCATGCTGGGGGCAATCTCGCGCCGGCAGCGGGCCACCGACGCCACTCAATGTTTATATATGGGATAAAAATAGATCTTATTGATAATGAATATTTTATGTTTAATTTTGTGTTCGAGTTAGTACTTCAGTAAATACAACGTTGTCTGTGAGTCTTGAAAATGACTGCCCTTTCAGTAACATTACTTTGAGATTAGCAGGGTTACGGACCCGTGATAAAGCAACATAAAGTTGACCGTGCGTGAAAACGGGTATGATCAGACAATTGGTGCAAAAGAAAGAGTTTGGCCTTGGTCGGAACTTACAGCCCCTCCCAGCTCATTAAATGCTAATCATTATTTTTTTTTCACTCAATGTTTTGTGTACTGTGTTGGTCGGGACTTATAGCCCCTCCCAGCCTATTCAATGCTCACATTATTATTTTCACCCAATGTTCTATGTACTGTGTTGGTCGTGACTTACAGCCCCTCCCAGTTCATTCAATGCTAATCCTTATTGTTTTCACTCAATGTTTTGGGTACTGTGTTGGTCGGGACTTACAGCCCCTCCCAGCTCAGTAGGTGTTTATTATACTCATACTTGTCTGTTACTTCGACCTGCGGTTCGCTTGGCCGCCCAAAAAAAAAAAAAAAAAAAAAGATCAGTCCGAATTGTGCTAAAACCACATAATAAATGCTACTGTCTACAAAAGGAAAGATGTTTCACAGATAAAAGATCGGGAATAAGTAACCCGGCTTTATGGAAATTTCTTCATTACAACACAACTCTAGGCTCCGACCAATGAGAGATCAGAGAATTTAAGGAACAATAATAAATCAAGGACAGCTATCTTACGATCTTCAATAAACCAAATGAATGGTCCATCATATATAACTACGATGGATCTGAGCTGTCAAAAATACAAACCACAATATCTTCAATCTTCTATAAATATCAGGGCAAACCTGCCCGTCTAGTTAGCTCTTAATCAATTTTTATACCAATAAATCGACAAGACTTATAATTGTATTCTCTTTGTTTTTTTATCTATTTTTTTCTGTAAAACTATTCTCTCTTAAAGTCTACTTTTACTACACGAATTACTAAATATGGTATATACTGCAAAGTCAAAACAATCATTATAATATTGATAAGTGTTATTATGGGTTTGATCATGGCAGTTGAAATAGAAAATATGCGATCCACAATTTGGTGGTAACCACAAATATCTCTATTAGACAAACAGTTTAAATGTTGTTTCATACGGTTCCAATTTTATTTCGAAAAAATGTCGTTTAAAGATATCAAAATGAAACAGATTCCTTAAGATTCGGCATAGCATAATCTGGTATATCATCTACGTTAGAGAAGACGTTTTTAACGGGAAATATTTCGATTCAATTTTTCAACCATTGGCAACAAGCCAGGTATATATTAAAATTTTAATTTTGACCATATCTTTGCTTTTGCCTTTCTTTCTCGCCATCTTATCCGTCAGGACTAGTATAGACGCAAAGTTTCATAGGTTTACTAGCTATCAAAATTGTTTCGAAAGTTTTTCTAATGTTGATTGCGTAATGAGCGTTAAAGCTTGAATGGTTTTGAGCATTCAGTGTCACATTCAACAGTAATAGAATCTATGGAAAAACGGGATCAACTAGTAACTTCGCTGCTGCCTCGTAGATAATACTTCTATTTGAATCCTTAAAACAAACCGTTGTAGTCCTTTCGTATATTGGAACTAAATTCAACTTGAAGACCCAAAGAACAAACTTTCTGCCATGTATATGTAGTACAAACAACATGATTCCCAAGCAAAGTAAAGAGATGACTTTCTTCTTGACCGTCAGTTGTTTGATAAAAGGGTTTTTATTGAATTATACACGCATATCGTATAATCGAGAAAAAGTCAAATAGTTAAAATCCGTGCCATAGTGGCATCATTCACCAAACTACGGAATGAAACAACATGAAAGTTACTTGCATTATTTTTGTTCCGATTCCTGAAAATCTCGAAAGTCCACACCTAGTTGAAACTCATAGCGGTAATAAATTGACTTCTTGGAAAAAAATGGCCGGAAATAACCGCGGTTACTTAAGGATCAGGTCCCCAGAATGGGACCTGATAACTTGATTTCATTATCCGCATATTATGCTATCCTAATGTCATCTCTTGTTACTTTCTTTGAATTACAAATTGGTGAAAATAATAATGTTGACATGCCTTAAGAATTAGGCAATGCCGAGAACAGAAAAATAACGAAATATGTGTTTTATCATATGTGACAAAAATAGAAAGGACTATCCTAATCTTTGATTTGGGTCAGCGATGCTCTGGGTTTCTAATATATTTTGATATTTTTAGACAGCCAGTGTAATGGATATCATTTTCGCAATCTCCTTCTTTCTACAATGTGTACTGCTGTTGTGGTAGTTATATTTTTATGCCTTCGATACTGTTCAATTTATGTTATTATCAATCAACGTCCGTTAAAAAACCTCGATTCTGTTGCTTGTTTTCTCCATCCGGTACCCCATCTTCTCTAAAAATTCTTAACCGCATAAACGCCATATAGACCCTCTGTTCATTCATGCCACAAATCAATGACGGAAGCAGTTCCTCGACTCATACCATAATAGGGCCCAACATGCTGTTGATATTGCCGTGAAAAGTCTGTAAATGATCCATCGCATTACTGCCGGCAAATGAATGGGGTTCGCGTTTTTTAGGTATGACTGTTTTATTGATATCGGTTACATTCTGATCATCCCTTGATCCTCCAGCTAAACTTATGCTTAGGCGTATACTCGCTTCGCCTGTTCCAAGTCTTGTGATATAATGTATAATATTTTTCTAAGATTCTGATTGTGAATCTAATCGTGTCGAAAGATCATGGTGCATCCATTTGATTTGTTTTCTAAAATTGGCATGCACCATTGCAACAAATAATTCACAGGATAGTTGTATTCTTGAGCAACGATGATTATGCGCCTGTAGACAAACGTTCTTTAAAAGTACATTATATCATATTATTTATTGCATAAATCTGAACTTACTCCCTATAGTATGTAAACATTTCTTGCGAAAACCGACTAATTTGTCACAGTGGATGAGTTGGACCCTTATAAATCTTAAAAACCACATCCTGTATGATTGTTCTTCTTAACATAAACATATGTACGAAGAAACGTTTTTCTGCAACTGTTACTTCCATTACATCACCGTTGTTACAGTTTGGTTGCTTTATTGTCAAACTATCGTGCCATGCGTTTAGATCTGGAAAGATCCTTTTGCAAAGTGATTCAGGCAGACAAACACTAGCTGCTGGTAAAAAAAAATCTCCACTTTTTAAATTGGTTAGTTTTTAAAAAAAGAAAGATACGTTTTTAACAAACCTTGTTGAACAGAAATTTATTTCATCGTCCTCATTACTCCTCTTGGTAATCCAGTCAAATAAGCACCGTTAATAGTTGTGTTGTTCCATCTACCTAAGCGCCTGATTAGGTCTTTATTTAATACAGCTAAGTCGGCTATTCTTGCTGAAGATCCACGAATAAACTGTTGCTTGTTTGACACAGTATCAGCTCCTTCATATGTGAAACGGAAAACGTATTTCGTAATAGTTCCTGGATTGCTCGGCTAGCTGCCGACGATCCTGGTTTGTCATAAATTGGTTTTAGTAATCAGATCAAGATCCTGCGATTGATTGAATAAATTTTAATACACTAGAAGTGCGGTATAAGGGTCGAATGGCACCTTGTATATAACAATACGCGATGTTTTGTGCGAAAGAGATTTGAAAATCTAATTTCACCATTTTCCACTCAGCGGTTAAATAGTCCATTCGATCTGCGAAAGAAAAATCTTAAAGTAATAATTGAATATAAAATGGATCCTCATTTTTATCAGGACAAACTATCTATCTTATAATGACGGATTATTGAGTCTCAGCTCATTACTTGTTGTATTTTTAACATCATTGTTTACCTTTT
Source organism: Mucor mucedo (assembly GCF_025094135.1). Classification (NCBI taxonomy): domain Eukaryota; kingdom Fungi; phylum Mucoromycota; class Mucoromycetes; order Mucorales; family Mucoraceae; genus Mucor; species Mucor mucedo. The sequence goes on along the minus strand of NW_026252349.1, from coordinate 146,216 downwards.
TATTTTGAACTATTACACGAACAATTTGGTTTCATTCAGTAGCCGAAATTGTCATCGAGTAGACAGATATCGAATATTTTGTATCACTTGGTCTATCCCCAAATTAAACTCGGTTTGTTATATTTCCTTGCGTAATGCATTGAAAGTTTTCTAAAATGTTTGCGGGTCCGAAATGTTACTTGCAGCGATAAACGGCTATTCGTTGAATTAGTCATGTTCTACAATGTAAATGACATATTCCGTCGGAAAAAAATATTTCTCCATCGTATGGTTATGAAGTTGTTTTAACCCCGTGTGTACTAGCGTAATAATTATGACCCATGTTTGGACATAACAACCGAAATCACTAGTTCTTAATGACACATAAACCTAATTGTTCACCAAATTTTCACAAATTAGATTCTCTTTCGGCAGGTCATTGCTATTTTTATATGTTAAAAAGAATGGTAGAGACCGAAAATAACTTGATAAATTAATTGTTACATATTAAAAATACTTTCACATGGAATATATTACGTCATCAGGTCACACGGCTTTCTTTTATTTGAAAGTCGTTAAAATCCGGAAGGTCATTTTCCTTCCTTTCATTCCTTTCCCAACCGAGTTTTTTCAAAAAAAATGTTTCGAGCTGTAGCTTTCTTCTCGTAAGTATTCAATACTTTTATCCTTTCGACAAATTACCAATGGCTAATGTCGCCATTGGACTAATTTCTGAAGAAATTAAATTTTAATCCTCGTTTGTCCTTTTTTTATTAGCCTTTTTCCTCGTTCTGCTTCTCTCCCCGTGAGAAAACGAAAGCTCTTTTTGGTTTCTCTCTGCTCTTCGGAGTTAGAGAGAAACATCAAGAAACAAAAACTGTTTTCTCCTGCTGCTGTTGGTCGTCGTGTCCGCCTCTGTGTGGCACCGCCACGTGGTTCTCGTGCTCGTCGTCTTCGCCGTGCGGGTATCAGTCCTCGTCCTCCCTTGGCTCCTGCGTGCGGCCCTCTTTCTCCCATGTCTTTTCCTGTTGCGGCTTCCCCTCGGATGAAGGAGACAGAAAAGCGAAAACGCTTTTCTGTCTCGATCTCGTCATCCGAGGTGGAACGCCCAACTAAAAAAATAAAATTTTAATTTAGTTGTTTATTTAAATTTGCCCAACCAATGTTTGAGTTTTATGATAAGAACTTTATTCCAGTTAAACCGGAGATAAGAATTATCACAGAGTTTAATAGTATTTTCAATACATTATCGGGGTCCTTTTTTTCGAATTATATACAAGAATACCTTTAAGCCGCTTGTCAATTTTTTTTAATTGCATTGGGTTTTCTTCTTTTGTTTTGAATTGACTGGATTAGTGGCACCTGATGTTTCCAATAGATTACAGGGAAAATATATCAGTTGCTTTTTGCTCTTCCCAACCATCTTTGCGAACGATGTTCTTCTAGTTGCTTGATAATGAGTTTAAAATAAAAATCAATGATTTTGCAATGATCATCTCACATTTTATGACCCTATTATTTTTTATACGGAATTCAATTTTATACTCAAACTTTAACCTACATCAGTCAGCTTTTTATATCCTTTGGCATGATTCACATAAGTTATAAACAACCTTTGCCATTGCCTATTCTTTTATGTCATTTCTTGTTTTCTTTCTGTATAGATATAGAGTATAAACTTCAATTCTTTTAGAGATATATTTCATAAAAATGTTTTGTTCTATTACCATCCTTTTTCCGAAGAAATAACTGCTTTTAATAAGCTATTCAATCTGTGTTCAGTCCTGCACGTGTTGCTACTACTTCTTTTTGAGGGATGAGGGTATTAGGTAATCTTCCAGAAAAATCTTCAACAACGAAGAATATTGTTTCTAGATGGCTGTTTGCTCGATTTTTTTATTTGCTGACATAATATCGTTCTTTCTATTTACCATCAGTTTCTGTTAGTTATATTTTGTTTACTAATCCCTGTTGGGACGGTGTAAACACATTGAAGGAAATATAAGAGATGCTTAAATTTCATCTACAAGAATATTGTCTTTTCCCAATAAAACCTTTCAAACGATAACGAAATCCTGGCATAGTGTACTACATTAATAATTGTGGTTATTAGGTGTCTCTTTTTTCACTATGTGTCATTGTAACAAATTGTTGGAAGACGACAGTATTTGTAGGCTCTAAATTCATCTACAGTGACGATGACGAACATCAAAGTATTGTTGTTTTAGCCATATTTACCGTAGTCGAATTACGTTACACCATCATAATCCATAATAATTGACATTAGGGACGCTCAAATAAAATCGAGCCTCCAGGTTCCAGCTTCCAGCAAGTTTTTTCTTTGTCCGATGTCCAATAAAGATTTGCATAAAAAACTATAAACTTGAATGATATTTTTTTGTGTCCAGCTTTTAGATTCCAAACTTTTACTCAGAATAAGATTTGATTGGAGGAGGTCCTGAACATGATGTAATGAATCAATGAGGAACGTATGATGAAAGATAGTAGAGAAAGATGTACTAGAAGATGCCTTATGTCATTACAAAGTATAATTTTTGGCTCCCGATATGATGATGAGTGTTATATAAAAAAAAAAACGTAGCGGATTGTCCTTCATTTCATCTTAAATATCACATAAAATTTTAAAAATGAACCAAACACCTGTCAACATTCAGCCTAGACCTCAACAAACTGAGGAACTGGAAACAACTCCACGTCTGTCTGCAGCTACCCCTAAACCCCAGGGAAGCTCCACGACTAATAGTCGTCCTGGTGTTACAGACAAGATCCCGAATGCAAAGAGCTGGATCAATGACTTCGATAGTAATGGCAAGTGCTCAAAAGATATTGTGGTTGAATGGATGCTAGTAGGAGATAATTGGAGTAAATTCAGCGGATGTGAAAGTCAAAAACCAGGTGAAGCCGAAAGCCAAACAGGTATGGCGAAAAAGCTGGCCCAAATCCTCCTCAACAGAGGACATCGTGAAAGAACCACAAAAAGTATCATAGAGACGATTAGATATTTGAAAAAATCGTTTACCGCTACTTACAAGACGGTAACCGCTACTGGATATGGTGTTGATCCTGCTGTTGATGGTAACGTCACTGTTGAAGGTAAGAAGAAAACTACTAACTGCTAACTATTATACCGTTAAATTTGTTTAACTTACTATATCTAAACTTTTAGAGAAAACCACTCATTTGTTTAAGTGGTATTATGATCTTCTCCCTTTACTTGGCTCGGATCCACTTGTAACTGGTGAAGGAATGCAGTCGAATGGGAATATCGTCAGTGGGACTCCTGATTTAAGTGCGTATGATGAACAGCCTGATCATGAAGACGATGTTCATTCAAACAACATGGATGATGTTGATGATGTCAACTTGGATGATGATGATGATGATGATGATGATGATGATGATGTTTTGCCCCTCTCTTCCACTAGACCACCTTCGCCTAGACAAAGTAGAGGAAAAAAGAGGAATCTCAATGAGTGCATTACCGACTTCTTTGAGAGACAAAGAAAAGCATCTAAGAAGTATGAAGATCGCGAGGACGAGCTATTGGAGTTTCAAAGAGAAAAGAGGGATGACGAGAGAGTAGCAATGATATTCGAGAGACAAAAGCAATGGCTGCTTTTGAATAAAGAACTTCGAAACGAAGAAAAAGGTTCTGAAGGATATGAAACCATAAAGACGTTTATGAAAGACCTTGCAGATTAACATTTAGTAAGTTGTTCTTAACCTCCCTGCTTGCAAAATCACCTTTTATAGAGTTTTGTACTTCCGAAGAAAGTACAAGTCCTTTTTTAAGCTTTGTATACCTTCCATCTATGTCGAGTAAAATTTAAAGAAAAATAAAAGTTGGAGTAAAGCCCCAGTTTTTACAGGATTCACCTGTAACTAAAACTACGGCCTGTTCAGAACATGATACGCAATGACACTTAATATTATCTTAATCCCAGGGGGTCAAAATTTACTCGCCGTATATGGTCATCTGTCTACCTTCTATATACGGCGACCAAATTTCAATGTTTTGGTATATATCAACAGTTTTTGACTTACATACTTTGGGATTTTTACCAGGTCTTATTGATGCTTTCTTAAAGACATAGGCAAAGTTTCAGCTCAATACAAAGATCAAAAATGAGTTCGTTAACTCGACATATATGGAAATATTTTGTGTACCCATTTATATCACACAGCAAGGAAGAACAAGTATACGAAATGTTTCTAACATTTCTGGAAAGTTAATATCTTCAATCGTAATACAACAACAAAAAATGTCCTGCATTATGAAATTCAGAAATTCAGAAATAAAAAAGGAAGATAATTTATTGTACACGCCTTGTAACAATGGTTTTTAAATACAGTATTATTCTATTATGTTAATCTTTAACCTGGTCCATGTCTGGCTTTTTTTTTATGCCATTGATGCTTTTACAGTGGATTCAAGTTTTGTAAAAAAAAAAAATTTGTACAAACTTCAACACGTTTTCAGCGAGTTAAACCATTTCTACCCTGTCCACGAGGAACAAATAACAGGAATCGTCAACTACAAAGCTCTAGTTATAGCAAAATTTGATTAGTAAATATCTTCTATTCAATCAAGCTTTTGAATTTTTATAAACGCATATTCTTGTTTCAGTTTGTTTTTTAACATATAAAATTATCACAGCCGCGGACTCGGTAGCGGAAACCCGCAACATGTTGCGTAATTCCACGACATGTTGCGGAAAGACGCAACATGGTGGATAAAACACGCAACCATCGGCATATAATTTTTTATTTATATTTATTTTTATTTTTCCTTCCTTTCCTCTTTTTAAATTTTTTTCTTTTACAAGCACTGTCATTAGATCAATTGTTGAAAAGAATTTAATTATAATAAAACTAGTCTACGCATTACAGAGAAAGATACGACCAACTTACAAATCAGCTAAAGAACCAGCAGGATAATGGTTAACCTTATGAGTATAGTTAATTTAAGGAAAACAAGCTTTATAAGAAGAATATAACTCTTCTTTGACCAATAAAGAGCAAATCCGTAGAAAAATGGATGATGTGCTTCTACAAAAAAGTGTTACAATCAGCTACTGTAGAAGATGTTTTAGCGTGATTCGCACTTTAAATAATTTGCTATAGATTAATAAATTTGTTCATTTAGTTTTCTCCCTTTCTTTCTCTTATAACTTTTTTTAAGGCAGCCCGGAATTCTGCTTCGTGTTGTAAGTGCTGTTATTTAAGTAATAGATACCGTAGATTATACAAACTAGGTAAATATGACATATGAAATACAAATTATTATTATGTCATTACACTTTAAAGTACCAAGAATTTGTGTGTATACATTGTCATATGCTGAAGGTAATTATCATTTGAATTTCCAATACGGTTTTTCTAAAGAGTTGTATAGATTTCGAGCCGTCTTTGGACTTGAAAATCAGGTTTAGGCTGTGAAATTTTTCAATTAGGCTATATTTTTTTCTTTAGGCTGTAAATTTTTCTTTTAGGCTGCATTTTTTTTTAGGCTGATAAAATGATTTGGTCTATATACTGCTACATCTCGCGGGACTCTCGAATGTTACCTGTATCTATAGGCGGCTGTTTGGCTAGTATGGTGTTAATTGGGCCCGTTAATAGTAAGTGCAAGAAGTATTATGGAGGTAAGTGCAAGAAGTATTACGGAGGTAAGTGTACCTTATCAATTTGGAGATGATATGTACAAAAATTATAATAAATAAAGTAAAATACAAAATAAAAATTGAATAAAATAAAACGTTTTCATTTAAACCCTGCTTTTTTATTATATAATGTATTTCTTGATTGCACAACAGTATAAAGGTTCATCAGCATCAATAATAATATAGTTAAACTGATGTAATAACGTACGTACTACGTTTTGAGTGAAAGGACGCTATATTATGGTAAAAAGACGCATCAAGTGGAATTTAGTAGCTACTTGAAGTGGTATAAATACGCAACATGCGGAAGAAACCCGCAACACTAGGTGGTAAAAACACGCAACATGTAGCAAAAACCCGCAACATTAGGTGGTATAATTTTGGAGTTTTACCACATCCGGTGGTAAATGAACCACAATTCCGCAACATTCGGTGGTATAAAATGGACGTTTTTACCACCAAATGTTGCGGGTTTTTACCACATGTTGCGGGTTTTTACCACCCAGTCCGCCACTGTGTATATAAACCAACATACTAAATTGATACATCAAGATAGAAGCAATAATAGTCAGACTGAGTTTTAGCAATTCAAAATAATATCTCTGCCAGATAAACCAACACATAGAACGGACTCTACAATACTAACTGTATACACGTTGCAATGATTTGTATACAGGAAATAACAGTATTACGTACGGCTTCTATAACAGCTACTGCGTGTAAAAATGTTGGATTTGCTTATCGGGTGAAACCTAACGTGAGATAGTTAATTAGAACATCCAATGACACGAAGCAAAAAGTTAACAATTTATTCTACAGATAGTCACTATTGATATGGCTTATGTTTACATAGTAACCTATTAAAGTGCCTGTTAATGTGTTAAAGAATTCGAATTAACGTCTCTTTGGCACTTCTCTCAGGATAACATCACATACGTAAGGGAAACAAACTAATACAAAAATTAGAGAAGTTAATTACATTACTGGAAAAAAAAGTAGCGGCCTAGAGGCAAATATGATAAAGTTCCTTTCAAAAGAATAAAAAAAATATGTCTAAATAAGCTAACTGGTACGCCACGGATAACAGGCAACTCAGCTCTTAATCCAAAATTCGCAAAAAACTCATGATGACAAAACACTCAAGCCTTAATGTGCAAAACACACCTAAACTTGAGAAAGTACAGAATCTAATTCGAATCGAGTGCAATCGATTATTTAAAATTGAAGAATAATAGGATAATCATTAAAAATAAAAGCGCCAATAGCTCGTAATAGTTGTCATTATCGAACATCATAACTATTAATTTTTGGGGAGAACCAGATTGCTAAATAATCAAAATGAAGAAACGGATGCTTTTGTGACAGATTTTATTCTTTCGATTTTATAATTCATCAAACTATTAGAAAGGGAAGCTCGCTACCGCAACCCAAAATTGTTGAAGTCATAAAATGGTTTTGCTTTATGTTTACTTTAGACCATTAGTCGATGGGGTTTATAGAATCAGTAATTCACTGTCGAAAAGTGACAATGAATCTTTGGTTATAGCAGCCTAAAATGCCGCTGCAGTGGGTGGTATTGAAATAATCTTTTTTTCTGATAATGCCCTCAATTATCGTGTTACCTGTATGTGCATTCTTATAAAAGTTGAATCTGGGAGAGAGTAAATCTCATACAACAAACGTGACAAATCTGCATTGTATGCACCAACTTAACAAGGAACAAGTAAATTAGATAGATAATGACGTTCGTAACAAAGTCTGTTTATGAAATTATGACAGATATGTTGTAAAACCTCTCATAATTTTTCTAACGATATGTAAAGCGACTTCCCAAATTACTGGTTTTCTCGTCTTTGTCTAACGGGAATACGTTTCGAAATAACAGTATTGAAGATTGGTAATGTCGTATGCAATTCAGAGCCATGTTTATATTTATATAAATATTTGCAATAACTTTGATAATCGTAAATTAGGGACAACAGTATTAAAAAGGGGTTATATATCTTGAAAACTATGTTGGTTTAAATAAGGATGTCAACTTTGTGAAACGCCGAAAAGAAAAGTTTGCGTTTTAAACAGAATTTCCATCTACTTCATGAGTAAATATTTCGCAATCAACTTCGTAATCTGCTATATACGTTCACACTTTGCAAATATCTCCAATTTTCTTACCGGCATCAATATAAATCACAAACGAAGTAAAATATTCTCTGTTGCAACTACATTAATGATATGCCTACTCATAGTAATGTTTTGAGTGACAAAATGTAACGATTTATACTTTATATGGAAGGAGTCTACCAGTCGAAATTAAAAAAAAAGCTGTGTAAACATAAGCAGTGAATACAAAAAAAAAGTCTATATACATTTAAGCCATTCAATTAGTAATTAAACGCTCAAACGTCCATATGTACAAGTTGAAATTTACCATAGCTATAAAATATACTAAACTGCAAACACACTTAACATGATCTTAAGCCTCAATACACACTCAAGGGTAATAATCTAAGACACTTTAAATTGCATTATATTGGCAGCCTTTTCAATTATTACTTGTATCGATTAATAGAGTGCAATAAATTGCTGCCTGTGATTTTAGCCAATTTTATTATATCTCATATGACAATTTCTCTACGTTATAACTTAATCATTTTCCTCTCCCTCCTACATGGCAACTTACGACAATGTTAGACAGCTGGTGAACCTTCGCCTTATTAACCTATTTTTTTTTTAAATAAATGTTTATTAATTTTGAGCGTTGTTATGCAATATATCATTCTTCAACTGATTTCTTCTGAAATTTAAACTACTATCATCATCTGACCTATTCTGCGAACTACTGATGAATCTTCTATGTCCACTGGCCTCTCTGAACTCCTCTATGTCAGTTGAATCTTCTAAAAGGAAATTATACATAATGCAACAAGCACGAATCCATCTTCCCGCTTCGATCAAAGTTTTCCTGTCACGAATTGTAATACGAAGCTCTTGAAGGCTTTGGAACTTTCCTTTCAGAATTCCATTGCAATGTTCAATTGCGATACGAGTTTGAGCTACATACAAATTAAATTTCTCTATTTGTTCTTTTGTAGCCTGTACTGAACCGGTTCTGTATGATGAGATGACAGTCGAGGTAACACTGTATGCACTATCAGCTAATATATATTCACCAGGGGAGAAATGTCTATGTGGGGATTTGGCCAGACTTGTTGCTTGATAAACATTATTATCATGAATAGCACCAGGACATCCAGTGACACAAACACGAATTCTTCGTTTGTGATCACAAACGAGCATTGTAGAGATACCATACGCACGTTTATAAGAATAAAAATTATTCTTGGCATAGCTGGGACTACGCTCGGTTCTTATAAATGTACCATCGACAAATCCAACGCATGACTTGAAGTGGCTTCTTTCGCCTATCTTCTTTGATATATGTTCCCTTTCTTCGGCCGCTGGCCAGTAAACATACTGATCTTCTTTAGCCAGAATTGCATTTATGGTTCTCTTGGTGTAATTGATCACAGTACCTTCTACTTTTAATGTTAGATCATAATAAATCTGAGCGTTTTTTTTGTCATACCAGAAACACCAAAGTAATCGGATACCTGCGTGATTGAAGCAGCATTTCCTTTACATCCCAATCGATGAAAAGTGATCAAGAAATGGAGCTCAATTTTCTCTTTCGTGAAGTTCGCGAACTCCTCATAATCACCAAACGCTCTGACTGCGTCTTTGAAGGCTTCTTTACTCATCCTTATTTTACTTTTAAAGACACTTTCTCTACCTTCGTTTAATAAATCGAGATATGTGCCAGTACGAATACGAGTACCCCAGTTTTTTTTTTACGCTGTATCTTTCGGTTTGTAAAGCAAGGTAAAAAGCTGCCATTGTTTCCAGATTCTGTTTTGTCATTGCGATTATGCGACGATCTACTTCGGTCGACTTGGTTTCTCGTTCATATTTTGTAATGAAGAAAAACAGCATTTTTTTAACGTCTTCCATGAGACGTTTTTTAGTTGACAAGAGAGGCATAATAATAATAAAAGTGTTGTTGAAGTGGAAAAGACTAAAGTAATAAATTATGTCATGCTTGATAGCCTTACATCATGTAACGAAATACCAAAATGTTATTGGACGAAAAAAAAGCTGGAATTAATTTTTATTTTGCTGGAGCAAAAAGTGCTCCAGCAAATTTAAGAAATCACAAAAAGAAATCGGAAAATGCTTGGCCAATAGAATTTATCTAAAATTTTGCTGGAAGCTGGAACCTGGAGGCTGGATTTTATTTGAGCGTCCCTAATGTTGGTTCCGTTCTATTTTGTTTCACCTGATTATTTTGATCAAATCTGAGCAATGGTTGCAAAGCATTTCGTATGTATTTTCTGTCTTCTTGGCCGATTATAAAAATATTGTTTCAATAACATCATCCGCGAGAGTTTAGTGAAAAAGTCAAAGGTCTGAAAATTAGGTAATAATCTTTTAAAGCCGTTGGTATAGATAAATAAATTCAATACCGAATTGGGATTTTGAACCATCCACTTTATGAACGGCTGATGTTGTAGGAATATTTGGATTTCCGTTGCGCTGATGACAATGTATTGGCACTGCATCCTTCTAGTTCTCGCAGTGAATATTGTATTTAACTGAATATGCGCACCCACTTTAAAATTGACCTTCAAGAGTACCCTTTTTAAATAAATAAAGCTTCTCATACTACAGCTATATCTTGCCGTTTTGTAATCCCTTTATACTTGTTTTTATCGGTAGTGTTATTTATTGGCTCATCGGCTAGTTACAATTGACAAACACACGGTACTTATTAATTTAATCTAAGTTTGTCCTCAGTCCCAACGTCGAACTTATACTAGACGCGGAATTGCAATTGTAACATTTCGAAAGACGTTGTAGGATTATTAAAGGAATAAAACTCTCGTCGGAGTGGTCTTATGAGGTTAAGACGTAGATTTTTAGAAATGTTTATAAGTATCTTAACGAATTTTAAATACTATATACCTATAAATTATGAGAAATTTCAACGAAGGTTTAATAAATGTTTTCTTTTATAGATAACATTCCGCTTTTCATAGGACAAAGAATTGTGGAAAAAAGAGCCAAGTTTCAGAATCCTAATGAATTAGACAATGTATCTGATCAGGAATAATTTTTTGGAGGTTAAGTGTGTGGAAGCTCGCAGAAAGTATGAAAGATAAATGTCATGGATCGACCATTCGTCCTGACTCATATACTAATTATTAACGTAATCAAAAAATTTCTTTCTACAAAACATAAATATGTATAGCAGGTTTTGTTAAATTTGGTATAGTACCATTTACGTGTTACTCATACAATTTGGGTTTAAAATAATGAATCAAAAATAAAAATTAATTTTTCGTTCTTTTCTTTTCGTTTCTTTTCCGAAACTTTTCAGATCAAATGAACACCCAAACTGCGATCTCCATTCGTAGCCCCTCTCCAATTGCAATGGAGAACGAGATTCAAGATGATGGTCATCATGAAAACGTCCAAAATGACAAGAATACCGGAGATGCCCAAGCTATTCAGAATGATTTGCGTCCTTCGGTAGCACCTTTTAAAGAGGTCCAGAAAAATTTCTCTAAGGCCGAGGACCTGCAGATCTGTCGATCATATATCGCCTATTGCATTGATCCAATTTCTGGTACAGAAAAAAAGGGCAACGTGTTTTGGGATGATATCGGCCAACACTTCAATGAATCATTAAGTGAGGATGACTTTGTATGTCATAGAACACCCGACAGTATCAAAACTAGATGGCTGAATCACATTCAACCTAAGACATTGAAATTCTCTGGATATATGCGAAGCACTACCAATAAAGCCAGTGGTTCAAACTATGCTTACGACGTGAGTGCAATATAACAAAACATGTATCTAATTATGGTAATTAAGCGCAAAATTTAAAGTATCATTCGCAAGTAAACTTTATAGACAAGCACGCCGCAATGAAACATTTGTTTTCATGGAGTGCTATGAATATTTGAGTGCTTTTGACAAGTGGAATCCTGAACCCACAAAGCGAATCAATAAGTCATCCTTGGAGAACTCCAGCCGCAGCAGCAGCAGCGAGCGTCCTGAGGGAAGAAAAAGATCAAAAGTCTCTAAGGTCGCTTCTTCAGTTTCTGCCGGTAATCAAGACGAATTCAAATGCTTGATGGATGAATTGACGGCAATGCAGAAGAAGTCCGATGAGGCGCAGAAAAGCGAGCTGAAAGCCTCAGACTTGAGTTCGAAAAGGAAAGAGGATGGAAGTTGATGACAACTGATCCATCAAATATCACGGACCCCCAACATCGATCATGGGTACAGCAACATCAGATCGCGATTATGAAAAAGAGTAATCCTGAATATGACTTGATTTAATAAATGTTTATTTTTATTAAAGATTCTCCTAGCATCATCCATTGATGGTCAACAAGGTCCTTTTGATGTTGAAGATGCATAGGACGATCCATAGTGCTCCTCCATTTTTCCAAAAACTGCTCAGGGAGTCCCCATCTACTTCTCTAAGGGGACTGTACGAGAAAGGGTCAGTTCTCAAATTGCTGATACTTTCCAATTCTTCTTCTTTGTCCCTTTGAAATTCAATGATCATATTGTGCAAAATGATACAAGCCATCATGATTTCTTGGATATCGTCTTTATCCCAACCCATTGCTGGTGTAGCGACGATATTAAAACGTTGATGAAGTATACCAAATGCACACTCAACATCCTTTCGAACGTTACCGACATTACCGGTAAATTTCTGTCAAAAAAAAAATTAAAATGTGCATTAATAATAGTTGCTGTTGATACGAACCGATTCTTTTTCGTTGGATGGATTTCTATGCCCTTTGACAAACGCAGCATATTGAGGGTAAATACCATCAGTGAGGTAATACCCCATATTGTATTGATGGCCATTTATACTAAAATTGACATGAGGTCCTTGACCGTTAGCTACATCTTGGAATACGTAAGAGCGGACAAGGACGTTGATGTCATTCAAAGACCCAAGAAAACCAAATAAGGCATGCCAATCCAGCGGTCCTTGGAAGCGACAGCTTCAAGGATGGTCGTAGGGACCTTCTCTTTGCCCTTGTACATCCCATGCCAGCCAGTGGGACAGTTTTTCCACTCCCAATGCATGCAGTCCAAAGAGCCTAGCATACCAGGAAATCCTCTCTCTTAATTTTCTTTCAGGATTCGTTTTACATCTTCATTCGTAGGTGATCGAAGCTATTCCTCCCCGTACAATCGAATAATGGCCTTGCAAAAATGGCGCAAGGCATTTCTATCGGTGGACTCGGCCATTCCATATTGATCATCCAACATATCTGGTGGAACACCGTAAGCAAGTTGGCGAACATATATAGCCATTTTAAGAAGACCTGAAATGCTTGATCTCCGAGTTGCATCATTCTTCTGCTTAAAATAGTTATCCTTCTTTTCCAAATCACCAAGTATTCTCAAAACCAATTCCTTATCCATTTAAAACGACGACGAAAATAAGTGTCTGGATAGGTAGGATTCTCGGCGAAGTATTGCTTAAAGTGTCTTTCGTGCTCCCCTTCTCTGTCCCGATCAATATATCTCTTTTTCTCTTTGACAACCAGTACTGTCTTTCTCTTTTTAAATGCTTGCAATAAAATTTTTTTATTACGATCTAATTCCAATTGTCTTTGCTTTTCTTCATCCTCAAGGAATTGCGCCATCATGTCAGGCTTATTCATGTTTACAAAAGTTAAAGAAAAAAATCAATGTAATTATTTTTTGACCGCTGCGGACTCATTAAAAAAAGGACTACATTTTTAATCCGACCGGAAAATGACCCATTTATTCAGTGAAACTTTTAGTGAACCGCTGAGGATGCTCTTAATAATTAGGGTTTACTGCAAATATTTGGATGTTGTAGTTGTTGGGATACGTTTTTGAATCAAGAAATTGCTGCAAAGCGTATCAATTCACGAGTGTGCACAGATAATAACAATTACATTATGCATCCGCCGTATTGACCAATTCCACGCATCTGATAGGGCCAAATTCTTTGAACGTCCTTCGTCACTAGGCTAATTACAATGAAATGGCGGTTAGGTCTCTGCAGTCCAATCGATTCCCGGGATACACAGATCATCCAGAAGGTTACCGTTCACAATTCTTCTGGTGCTCCAATCTGTTGTCCATTTGTACCTCAGTCTTTTCGTGGATGGGATACGGAGGAAATATGCTTCTTTGTCCCGATATCGAAGCTTATTGATGCATTCATTAATTAGTATGATCATAAGATTAGGGATGAAATCGAACAATTGATCTCGTCATGCATTGTAATTGCAAGTCGTGCTTGTGTTATGAACAGCCTACGATTCAGTTGCATATAATCATGCAAAATGTCTCAGACCATTATTGAAACCCAACTAGCCCATTTTCCCTGTTTCACCTGTTCCATGTTCTCTGTCTCCTGTCACACACGTCACTGTCTAATATCACTATTGAATCCTGTTTAACATCTCTTTTCCAAATAATGTATCTCTATTATAACTTGTCCTTGTAAAACCCATTTAATATCCGTTCCCTTTGTACCTCTGCATTATAAATCGCTTGAAACATTAATGATCACAGCCTATGTTATTATCTGTATCTATCCTCGAAATTATCTCTATCTATGCCCACTCCCCCAATGATGACCTAAACTCATCATGACTAATAAACCGTCTTTGGAAATCGGATCCCCGAACCCTTGTATTCCCGATCTGCCAATTAATATAAATAACAGCATATTTATTTAATCTTATTTCGGTATTCAAGAACTTGGCTACTTTCCTGCTTCTTTGAATAAACTTTTTTCTACCTTTATTCCTTTTGTATATATATTAATACTAATAGATATATAATTTCTTTTTGTCCTGTCCTCAACTTAATAATCATTCTGTTCTGCTCTTACCCCGGCAGCTCCTGATAGTTTAGAACGATTATTTTGTATTTGCCTTAATTATGGACAAAACATTCAAAAGCTTGACGACAAGGCCAAATTATATCACCTATTTACGGCTTCCAAAATTACTGGTCACAGGTAAGAAAAAGAAGTTTGACAAACGTTATTGATACTTACAGCATAAAATTTAGATCTAATTCCCTTTGGTTTGTCGTTGTGGTTCACTACTACTTCAAACACAAGGAAGAAGGTGATGAAGCATCAGCAGTTCGACGCTCTCAATGTTTTGACAGTTTCTCCGAATTCGAGGTGTGACAGATACAAGAAGGACGCTGTTAATTCCATTACAGACATTCTTCAAGTCCTTAGGCTTGTACGGTATTCCGATTCCGCTAGTAATGACAAGGTTGTTTGGCCTTACATTAAGTATACTGACAAGGTTGATCATCGTACTCCTGGTTCTTTAGGTGATTCGTAAGTTAGTCGTATCATTCACTGTTTTGCGCAGACAAGGTTCCTTGTAATTAAACACTCTTCAACGATTCATCTAATGTAGTGACTACTATTTTATATAATCTGATGTGTTAATTGGCAATCTGTTAAATGGCAATGCTTGTAAAAGAAAAAATAAATAATTAAAAAACTACATTACGATAATTGTGAATTTTATCCACCGTGTTACGGGTTTCCACTACCGAGTCCGCTGCTGAGATTGTGGCTTATGTATTCTATGAAATATCATACCGAAAAAATGGCGTCATCAGTTTTCACGGGGGGGGGGGGTTAAATTGTAGGAATCGGGAAGGACATTTTTATTTTTTTTCTTTCCTGTCTTCATAGTTATTCTTAAAAATGATGCAAACTATGGCTTTTTATCCGTAAGTATTCCGTACTCTAGTCATTTCGAGACATTACCAATGGCTAATGTTGTCATTTTACAAATTAACTAAAAAAAACCATTGTATTCTCTTTTTGCTCTTCTTTATTAGTGCCTTCTTTTCTTCTGCCCTTCTCGTTTCGTCGAGAAAAAGAAAGCTCTTTTCGGTTTCTCTTCGCTCTTCGGAGCAAGAGAAAACCGTCAAAAAACAAAAATTGTTTTCTCCCCCTGTTGTTTGTCGTCGTGTCCGCCTTTGTGTGGCACGGCCGCGTCCTTCTCGTGCGCGCCGGTTTCGCCCTTTGGGTGTTAGCCCTCGTGCTCCTCCGGCACCTGTGTGTATTCCTGTCCCTCCTTTGTCTTTTCTTGTTGCGGCTTCCCCTCGGGTGAAGGAAACAGAAAAGCGAAAATGCTTTTCTGTTTCCATCTCCTCATCCGAGGTGGATCGCCCAACCAAAAAAATAAAAATTTAACTTAATTTCGTATTTAAAGTGTCCCATAGAAAGTTTTAGTATTATTATCAAGTGTTTGTTTTAACTGGACGTCCTACACACTGATTATAAGTTGTCAGAGTAAAATCTGTTGATCCTCGGAGCCTCTTCTTGAGCATTCCAAACATCGTTGAAAGGAAAGCGTTTTTTTCATAATTCAATTAAGAGTATGATTTCTGGTTCCTTTTTTTTCAATTGATTTGATTAATTTTATGTGATCTTTCGAAATACTGACGCAACATAGGTCTTAGTTGGCTTCGTTATTTTTAGCCATTTTGTAAAATTTGATTTTTTAACTGATCGTTAATGAAGTTTAAACAACTCCTCAAAGATGCTGACATTAGGCAATAATTAACAATATCATCAAAGTAGAGTAATGATTTTTTTGAATTGGTCGTTGGTACGCTTCTGCTATTATAATTCGGGACAACATGGCAATACTTCCATTTAGCATGCGCTTATGTTTATTTCTCTCAAAGCTTCCCATTGGACATTGGGCAATGTAATTATTAAGGACTATGAAATATGAATCTGCTTAAAATGAACTATCAGGAATTATTTTTTTTCAGGCTTTCAACTAATCCAGAGATACTTATATTTTTTGGTTCTATATTCCACTTATACCATTTCCCAAAAGTTGTTCGTGCCCTTTGTTAAAAAAATGGCCTGCTTGAAAAAAAAAGTTACTCGAAACTTTGAAAATAAACGAATTATTCGACAAAAAAATGATTTGATTCTGATATATAAATATATGGTTTACAAATTAGTAATATACTGGTTGAGATCGATAGTACGTTAAGTGTACGAAATTTTAAACGCATTAAAAAGGTTACTTTAATTATAATCGCTGAAATTAACGAGAGTAACCCTTTGAAATCGTGTTAGGTTACTCTGGAGGAATCGGTTGCAGGTACATTATTTTCTGTTGCACAATTAAAAGCTGTCATCCCTTAAGCTTACCATGACAGCCAGCCAAATTGTCCAATTGGATTTAATTCTGGTATGTTGATTATCGAATAATGCATCAGTAATACCTGGGAACAATATTCGTCCTTCTATCCTTATCTGTCTGAAAATGTTGATTATCTATAAAAATGGAATGAATCGAAAATCCGTCATAATGTTCGTTTACAACCAAATACTTGCAAGAGAGCTAATGTAGTTGTCTGTAAGAGTACTATCTGTTCTTTTCATAATCCTAAAACCTATTTTTCATGAAGAAAAAAATTAAAGTAAACCTAGGGCCCTCACAAGCAACAAAATTATTTTTTTAAAGATCCCGATTAAAGACTTTATTATTATTTTTTTTTTATTGTGAAAGGATACTTTAGACTTCCAAAAAAAATCATTTTCCAAAATCCATGACGTTGCTTTTTAATGACTCTTTTTGAACGATTAAAATATGAAGTTCACTCAAAATGCTAACCTATCTGTTATTGTTTTTCAAGGACTCTATTGTTTCGATATACTTTTTATTTCTAGAGGAAACAAAATGAACCTATCTCAAATTGTTACAGTAGTTGCTGAATCGCAATAAATCTTATTTGGACTTGATGATGATATAAATTTGATTATAGAATCAGACATTTCTACACTTTACCGACAACAAAGTCTCGACTACAGTTTTATTGCATTCTCGATTTTGCCTGTTCAATCAGATTGTGAAACTGCCAGTGTTGAAGAGGTGCACTACCAGTAGAATTAGCATCGCCTCGTCTGGTTCTGAACATATCACGGAGGCGAATCCACCTGTTGTTCATCGCTGCGAAGTCCCTTCTACCGTTGATAGCGTCACTGGCATTAAAAGCATCTTCCGTTGCCTTGTTCAAATTCTGCTTTGCTTGAGGTGAACGAATAACACCCACCTTTACAACGTAATCGGAAAACAACAGGATCAAAACGTTGGTGCTTGCTTAATCCCATAGGACGATGGTAGTGTACTTTTGGAAAGGCATTCTGTTAAATAAAATTGGATAGTTAAGAATTGGTAAAAAAAATGAAGAGGATCACAAACACAACTCTTTTATCAAAAAAAAAAAAAACATTGATGAGTTCATTAGCCCAATTTGGCTGATTATTCAACTGATAGAAGGATTCTGGGGTCGTTGGATTTTAATCCTTTATTGGGATATTTCGAAAATTTTGGCACTTGGGAAAATTCGATGTTGTTGTTAATCGCCTATATATATCCATTTAATTTTTTATTCATCTATTTGGCAAAATTGTAACCTTTCACAAAAAAAAATAAAAAAAAAATAATAATAAAGTCCTAAATCGGGATCTTTAAAAAAATAAATGTGTTGCTTGTGAGGGCCCCTAAATTGATACAGTCGGATCTTCTGTACCACTTTATTACGAAGGAAAAAATAAATGAATTATAAAAAGTAAAATGGTCTGTGAGAAAAAACTATGAACATTTATTTAAAAAACGGGGATTTTTCTATGGACAATATTTAGCGCCTTATTGGATCAAGACGTAATAATCTGGTGATAATAAATCAACATTTTTAAATTTAGCCCTTCCATACTGAGTATATAAAAATTAGTCAGAGGGATCAACAATTCGAACATCAAATGACAAGAGTCAAATTTGTGCTCAGGATCTATTAATATTCTATTGTCCCGGACCATACGATTGTATTACTTTTTGCAGAATAAATATTTACTAGTCACTGGGTTGCGCCCTGTTTACAGATTTCAACGGTACGATGAGAACGAGCGGAGTAACGTGTGATTCGGGTTTACTTTTTATTTTAATATGTATCCTTAATGTGATGAGACAATTAAGTTTTTTATTATATCTATGATATCCACAATAAAATAGATTATACCCTGATTAGGTTTTACTTACTTTTGGGTAAATGCTGCTTTTGAGGGCTTAGCTCGCATATTTATAATGGATTAAATACTAACATTACGCTGTACAGCCGAAATTCCACTTTTTGTTTTCGGATCTCAAAACCGTGTTAGTACATGATTTGCAACAGCAAAAGAGCACTTCCTATATTCATGCACAATGCTGTTTGCTCCACAGATTTTAAATTCATCATATAATCCAAATCTTTCTTCTGCTATTTTTGACCCAAGAATAATTTTCTTTAAGTACTGCAGCGCAATTATTCTCCAATAAATCCGTATGCTCTCTTTTCAAACTAAAGATCCAATTCAATGAATATAAGTCTATTTCATACCAATCTAGAAGGATCAAGGTGGATAAACTCATTCTTCAAACCTTCGATCATTGTGTGCGGCACGGATATAGATATTTTGTAAATTAGATCCCTTAAATATTTTTTCTTGTTCGGCTATGGTTATTGTTGATCTTTCTACTGATTTGTCGTTATGTTTGTACCTGATTATCCTGTTTGAAATTTTTTATCATGGTTATGTTCTATTTTCTCAATCCAGTTTGATCGGTCGATTAAGGAAAACGTTTGTTTTTTGTGAGACTGAAAGGTCTTTTTTCGTTTTCATAAACAAAAAAAAGCTTCGCTGACCGTATTTTTGTAGGATCTATACGGTCCCGTATTACGCCGCTTATCAATATTTCAGTTTGAAGGTAGGGACATTACAAGTCAGTTTGTCAGAAATTTAAAATTCTTTGTTGGATTTCTTAATTATAAGAAAGGAGATCTCTGGCCCAGCCCACTTCGGTAAAGTTTTGACCTTCGCTTCGCTACGGTAAAAATCACCTACGTTCCTGGTGGGGGCCATCTCGCGCTTGCAGCGTGCCACCAACGCCACTCAATGTTTGTAAATGGGAAAGAAATAGATTTTAATGATAATGAATATTGTATGTTCAATTTCGTGTTCGAGTAAATACTTTAGTAAATACAACGTTGTCTGTGAATGTTGATAATGACGTCTCTTTCAGTCAGATTACTTTGAGATTAGCAGGGTTACAAAAAACGTGATAAAGCAGCGTAAAGTTGAACGTTCGTGAAAACGGGTTTGGTCAGACAAATTGCTGCAAAAAAAGTATTTGGCCCTCTGATTTGTTTATAGTCATTCCAAATGCAGGCTGCACTAGAAATTGACGTCGACTAAGGGTAATTGGCTAATTGGCTTTATCTGAAGAGATCAAAATGATCCGAGGAATCAAAACAGTGAGACCTCCTCAATCGCCAACATCGATCTCAGTTTTGATTACGTCTCTTGTGAAATTTCGACCAATACGTCTTGACCATTACAAAGACCCTCCGTAAAGTTGATGTTTCTGATACTCATAATTGGCTAAAAGTTTATTACATTAATTTTGTGGAGGCAAGCCCAAAGGCTTAATTGCATTGAGAGACTTGACAGGAAATTTTGCAGAGCCAGAATTTTGCGTTTCCTCGATGGAATCGTCCGAAAGGTAAACCATAAATTTTCCGGATGATGTATCACAAGACTATCTAACCATAATAAGAACTACTCTAATGTAAATACTGAACATATAAGAATTACCGAAACAAGAAATACAAATCACCGACTTAACAAAAATGAACATATAATATATATATAAGAATAAATTTAGCATTTAATATAGGATTATCTTATATTTGATTAAAATTATTGTCTCTTGGACATCATATATTACGCCGGGTAATTTCTCTGTTGCCAAATCATTGATTTCATCAACTGTCTTGTTGTGAGCTGCAAGAATTGCTTTGTGGAAAATGAAGTCTCGATTTCGGTACAAATAATCGTCACTTAATGTATCACCAAAAACATTATCAACAATCTCCTTGATTGATTCCGCGTATGGTACAATTGTTGCAGGAATCGACACATACTGATTATCTATCTGCCGAAGACCGTCACCCACTCCCGAAAAATAATCGTGAAGCTGTGCACCGTCATCCAGAATAGGATCTGATGTTAGCCGCATATTTCTCAATAACCATAAAACCTGGCAAATTCTGAACAAGACCGAATCGGTCAAACACGCATTGATGATATCAGATCGGGACCCAAACTGAACAATTAGATGTGTTTGTTTGAACTCATCTCCTAAAACAACAACTTTACCTCCAAAGGAAAGGTGTAAATGCCAATCATTTCTTGTGAAAACCGACTGATTCATTCGAACATGCTCTTGTTCATCATACGAGGCTCATCTTATATTATTATTTTGGCATCATTTATTGTTTTAGCACTAATATCTTGTACCTTGATGTTGCAAACAGATGATTCGTCAATATCAATTGGTATTTGGCAAAGTGAGTGGGCTGTGGGACCACGAGGTAGAAAAGTAGCAGTAATACCTTATAAGGCACAGACCATAGCAACTTCCCACCTGAGCGTACTTTTGAAAGTGAAGCATTGTAAAGAAACGTTTTTTCCAGTGCTTCCTGGATTGGAACAAGAAAGAATGAACTTTATTATGGAGCATCGCTATTTCTACGGATTGCTGAAACAATCTCGGATAAATGACACGTTGCTTCAAATGTAAACTGTCATGTTGTTGGCCTTCATATATGACAACATTGATTGCTACACAATCGACATCCTACTGGCCAACTTCTTGATCATTCAAATTTTGATCCCTTGGAACATACGCACTGTAGGTAGATGGATCGGGTTGGGGTTATTGCGGAAAATTTGCTATATCCTTGTAGTTTTTTTTTGCAATGGCTTTTCAATGCCAATGATTATCAGATTTGTGATATAGTCATTAACCTCACTAACTAATTTTATTGCACAAACTTCAGAATCAACACCACGGTTTGGGAGGCTTTCGCAATAAGTGTACTCATAATCAGCCGAAAGATTATCTGTGTGATTGTCCAAAATTTCTTTGTAGTTAAGAACAAAGTTAAAAGTAAGAAGAACAGAAAAACATTATCGAAATTTTGATGAACTGGAGCACAGCATAAAAGCTTTCGTCATGGCTCTATACCACGCTTTTCCATCATATAACAAATAAAAGCTTGTGCAGCTTCTCAAAATGTTGCCCACTGGGTATTACCGGTCGATTGGACACCATCTTTATTATACGAATCAGTGGGTTTGAGTTGATAAAGTCCTGTAGCGCCTTTTATATGTAAAATCAGTAAGCGCAGACAGGACCTTTCAATGTCAGTAGCGAATATGAAATACATTCTACCAATTGGAAGAAACTTCTGTTGATTACCTCGTCTTTTCCATAAATGAGACTTGGCGTCTTGGACATATTGAACTGGTATATTACTGTAAAGAACAGACCTGCCAAAAACATCATCACGATTTAGCTGAAACTAAGCCGTTAAGGTTGTCTGTTTTTTCCTTGGCTCGTTGTATTTCAACATTACTTGCGCCCTGGAAAAAGGTGACCTCCTGCCGATTAGGCAAATGAATAGCCAGTCTTTTTATTGAAGGCTGACACGAATGAGTACGTTTACCTATGCTACGCCTGCGTGCTTCTATTGTAGATATATACCGAACGCTCTACCAGCTCGTCCTTTCCTCCTGTTCGTCATCTGGTGGAATGACAGCTGGAGTGTTGCTTGCAATTTTGATAGGAGTGTTTTGGGCAGGAAACACTGCAATTTGTGACCAATCAAATCCCTTGTAAATATACTTGAACAGATATTGAATGGCCTGATTTCAAGCACAAATTTTCAATACTGATGTGTCTGTTGTACATAGCAGCGACATATACGTTGTGAGGAACGACCCAATGATTATCAGCACTGTACCCATTTCGAAAAAGAACAAAAACATTTGTGGGTCGTCTTCTATATCGTGCAAACCCGTATTCATCAATGACTCTTCCGTGATATATATTTTTTGGAACATGTTTACTGCAAGATTTGTCTTTGTTATCCCGACAAATTCATAATTTACCCTCGGAATCAGTTAAAGAGCTACTGCGTGGGGTATGCATCACATCTTTTGTAATAGTTTTGTAAGCCTTAGGAAAACGAATATGATCTGTAATTTCTGCGGAAATATATTTATCAATATCACGAGAAGTATGAAGCTGAAAACACTCAGCAAGGATGATTACAACATGGGCGTACGTTAGACTACGTTTGTGATATTTAATAACACGGATTTAGCCCTTAATGTTTCCGAATAACATTTTATCTTTTATCGATGTATATGTTATTTAGGTTTATGTCAAAAACTCGGCAGATTAAATCGGGTTGACCCGAAGGGACCTCACCTGGTAACAGATATTCAACAATTTTTTTCCAATTTGGATTGCATGTAAATGTTACAAATAAATTTGCCTTTCTAGCGCTGGAACAATAGCTATGGTATCTTTCTGCATTTGATGTAGGGCTCTTAGATAGGCAGTATGGCTGGAAGTTAAAATATTTTTCTTGCGAATCGATTCTCTACTCATATCACCACCTACTTGCACATCAGCCAATCCAGAATTCAACTCAGACGGTTTAATACTTTGATTAGTACGTAAGCAATACAATCGACGGCCTTCAATTTTCCAATACATATCCACCATATATAGATGAAACAATGTACCAAAATAAAATGTCATTGTTTCTGCAGGTCGTACTTGCAATCGATACTGGTAGAATTGATTTAATGACTCCCATGTTTTGTCATTCGGTTACTGCTTAAACTATGATCATCCCTTCCTTGATTTCTTTGAATGACGTCATTGTCTAAATTCAATTCCAAATTAGTGTTCCATCAGTCATCATCTCCAGGGAACATCAATGCAAAATGTAAGGAAATGTATGAACTGTGACAGTCATTCTGTTTTTTACGAAAATTCATTTACAGTTGAAAAGACGACGACCTCTCTACTACCTTTCGTATTTTCATCTGGTACCGTTGCATCCGCAGTATATGCGACAACTTTTGTCTGCAATAGGTACATCCTATACCCGACCAAGTCCAGGATTTCCACGTCCGTGAACATACAAATGTTTGACACCATCTTGGCTAGGAACTTTGTTTGCCGAAAATCTTTGTCTAGCATTTTCTAAAAAACCGGACATGCGGTTGTACGACATGTCTTATTTGATTCGACTGAGCAACAAACAGAGGATCCAAAACTTCATTGAAAATTAATATGCGGCTGGACGTATACGTTAGAATCACTAAAGCAAACCTGAACAAAAACATGTTTCAATCATGGCTGACGGTTAATGGATCGAATCGGCGATAAGTTTCTCCTTCGATTCTAAACGAGAACGATCCTTAATTTGATCCACTGAACATCTCATCCTTGTAATCCTCTCCGAAAGAGGTAACTGCAAAGGCATTGTTCTACATTCTCGTATTTTTTTTGAAGTCCGTACTGGTAGGATGCTCACCTGTCAAAAGATTTTGCATGAGAATGGTTGGCATAGCTTTGATTTCAATTTTGACTTTTCTATTACGGCAGTGAAATAAAAAATTTTGATAAGTTACTTGTTCTTTTTAAAACGGAAGCAGCATGGCATGGTAATAAGGTCATCTTTTCTTCATCTCTTGTTAATTATGACGTCCAAAAAAATCAGTAGTTGAATCTTCACCGTATATACTTCTTCGTTCACGTAGAATATTCGTCTTTTCAAAGTTAACAAGACACGCACGGTTCAAGTAGTGATGTCTGGCAAAATTTAGAATAAGTCTTGAAAAAAACATTTTTGAGTTCCATTTCAATTTACCTGTTGAAGAACGTGAATACTTCCGGGAGTCGGTGATGTTGGTCGCGTCATTCAGGATCTCAGTTTCAATATGGGAGTCTCTAGTGCTGTCACTAGATCTCGGGGTTCTTGGAATGTTAATTCCACTTGATTTTTTCTACCTCTTGGCTTTACCGATTCCGCTGCGTTAAATCTTGCTCTGCCCCTGCGTCCAGGACTGCCTCCATTGAAATGAATAAATTCGTGATGACCAATGTTCTACATTTGTTGTTGTTAGTAAAAAAAAATGCCGAAGAATATCAAAGCTTTTTTATTTTGATTTTATAGTTGTGACACTCAATTTTTGGAAACAGCTATTTTATATTTTTTTCACTCAATGTTTTAGGAACTGTGTTGGTCGGGACTTACAGCCCCTACCAATTAACTCAATGCTATTACACATTTTTTCCACTCTGTGTTTTGTGTACTACGTAGATCGGGAATGACAGCCCATCGCAATTCCTTAAGTATTTGTCATGCACATACATGTCTGTTGCTCGACCAGCGCTTCGCTTGGCTGTGCTTAAAAAAAATTATTAAATAAAAAAGTCCTTATTACTAAATCTGGTATATACTGCAAAGTCAAAACAGTCATTAAAGTATTGCTAATGAACAAGTAATCATATAAAAAAATTTGATACTTTGCCACTATCAATAAGTGTACCTGGGAAGTTGTTCCCATTGTTATTCTTGTAAGTTTATTTAAATAAGCTGCCACAGAAGGAAACACGAACAAGAGACAAAAACTACTTGGCGACACGAAGAAGGCAATGGGTTCGTTTAAAAAAAAGTTTTTTTATTAAGAAGGGGTTGGGGTTAGTACTCAAATCCAGAATATCGCTTTTCAAATTAATAACTAGTATTGATTTATGCTATTTACTATACATGGAGAAAACTACGTTGAGTTTTAAATGAAGGATCAAAAGGATGTTTCACGGAACAGTTACCATGAGCAGGTTATTGAAAAGGATCAGTAGTTGAGATTTGACGAGTACTAGCAGACTGGATTAAGTGGATATTAATTAATGTAATGGTTCAGGCAATTTTTAAGGTTCGGGACGGGTGTTAAAAATGGATTACGAATAAACGTAATAGAGGATCGGGAGAGGATTTACTACGCTTTAGTCCTACAGGAAGCGGGAGTAATACTCAGAAACAAATTTACGACATGTTTTACAAGTAATTCCGTGGCCAGCAAGATATGCTTGTATGACTTTGGCACATAGTTGTACAGGGCGTTAGATAGCGGGCGCAATATACATATAAAAACTTTACCGAAAAGGTTTCAAAAGGGATTCAAGATTATAATTAAGTTATGTATATAATAATAATACTGACAAAGGCAATGACAAATTTTAAACATGCAGTAACACCAACTCGCAAGACAGTTTACCAAGCGGATTGTCAATGTCATTAACGGACGTAGTCCCTAACGAAATTGTTTTCTAACTATAAAAAACAGTTGATACCAATCGTTTGTTGGTGTAGACAATGCATACCTCACTGTTATTAATTTTTTAAATCTACACTGCGTCACCTCGAGAATCATTTCTTAAATAAAATATGCGGCGTTTTAAAATTCTAAAACTATGACATTTGTACAGGAACTTCCTGATATTTAGAAAATAATACGAACTTCCCGGGAAAATAGGCTCGTTTCGATACATACAATTTAACATAATAGATTACGGGTGATTGGGCAACTTCTTTATCCGGTAGTCACAAGGTAAAATCTTTACGTCATAAATTTGAACGTATTTTTTTATTTTATAGTAAAGACCCTGTGATTTTTTTCTTTCTTTTTAACAAAGTTTATTCTAAAAAATGACTAAACAACTAGCTCTTTGCCGGTACGTATTTCATTATTTTGTCATTTCAATAAAACACACATGCCCAATGTCACCAATGTACTGATTACGGTAGTAATTAAATTCCAAAACTTCTTCCTTTTTTACAATTAGTCCGTTTATTCCTCCCTCCGTTCTCGTAACGAGTAAAAGACTTCTCTCCTCGACCACGTTTTGGTCTGGAGAACCGGAGAAGAGTCCGAAAAGAAGAAAACTCGTTGTCGTCCCTGTCGTTCCTCGCTTCCGTTTGTTTGTCTCGCCTTCGCGGCGTATTCGGGTATCCCCTCGTCGTCCTTTTCGTGGTGTGTTTCCTCCACCTGCTGTATCTGCGTGTGGGTTTGCCGCGGCTCCGACACTTTTCCCTCTTCCTTCTTTTCTTCCGTTGAGGTTGGTGGAGAAAAGAAAGCGTTTTTCGGTTTTCTTCCCTTCTTTTGAGCCGGAAAACCAAAGAAAAAGAAAACAATTGTGACTTTCTTGGCCCTTACAGCGCCTAATAAAACTGCTAGTTTTGTTCCAATTTCATCATTTGTTCAAGTACAGTTAAAAATCCAGTAATTATTTCCTAAAGAATATTTTTTGTGAAGTTTGTTTTGATTTTCTTTTTATTTTAATGGGTTAAGTCAAATTCAAAATCCATGATTCGGTTTTCTCCAACGTCATGTACTGTAAAGTTTGTAATTCAAATTATATTCGTTGGAATTTTATAGTCTCATCGGATTTTTCGATAGAAAACATTTCTGGTTGTTGGATTAAGTAACAATGAACTATAAATATGTATACATATAATCGATAGGAAATTTGGTCTGATTTCCGCACTTACGAGGGGTAATTGTTAATTGTAGTAAATCGTCTCCTATAGCCCCTGATATTCTTGATTGGGTCATAGGAACATAAAATCCCAAAGTTCCGTAATTAAAACAAGGAAAGTTGACGGATAAAATAAGAAATTGAATCTTATACAAAAACACCGAACGTTTGTGAAATTAACTGGCGATTTAAATAGTCTAATCAGAAACGAATAACCGCTAAATTTAATCCATCCGGTAAATGAGAAGGTTTTAGATGACCTCCCTTATATAATTGGCTATTTTCAATTTGTGTAGGCGAGCATAAAAGAGGAAGACTTTGGAGATGTGCCAGCTTTAGGATAAAATAACTTCTAAAAACTGTAAGTTCTTTTTTATGGAAAGTGACAAAATCACAATACATTTACTTTATTTTATTTGTTCCTATTACAAAGCTATACGTTCTCCAAACGGTCAATATACAAAGGCAGCCAACGATAGACAATGCCAATCAAAAAAATCTTTTGAGATTCAGGTGTATCAATCGCAACAGTACCTGATTTAGGACTTTCAACTGCTCTAAAGTGTTTTCCACACGTCTTGATTTACCATCTTCCATGCTTAATATATATCACGTAATCTGATGCTGTTCAAAAAATGATTTAGCTTATGCCATGCATAGAATGACTAGGACAGCTATCACTCTTCACCCTTTCATATATTCATCCGTTGCAATGACGACCATATCCTGGGAATGGGAACTCTAGGAAACAATCCTGTGGACGCATTTTGGGGCTTACAAAGATTGATTTTAACATATTCAAAATGTTTATTCAGTTTTGGACCCTTACCAGTGACTAACACAGAATCTTGTCCTTTCATGCAAAAACACCAGAAACTATTATTGAACCATTGCCATTTTGAAATGCTGCCAGACAATCAATTTTGGCTATTCTTTCCCATTTCTCTCCAAATCCCCCATTGCTTAGATCCTGATGATGTTAAACGAAATGCTGCTAACCAGATCAAAATTTGTTGCACAAGTAATCGTCGTAAATGTTAATAGTGTCAGCCGAATGTCCTTTGCGTCAGTTAATTGCCAGTATATATAAGGGCGGTGTGAGCGTTATTCTCAATTTTAAAAAGCTACTCGCGATTGATTTTTCGGATTGACCATCCTGAAGCCCATGATCACCCGATTCGACTGTGTGAGAATGAATGGTGAACGAATAACTGTGTGTCTGCAGAAAAGAGTTCTTTGGATGGAATATTCCCTTTTTACCGTCTTGCTTTCGACTTTATTAGTGAATTAGGGAAGCTGTTCGACAATATTGACCTGAGAAGTTTTCGTACGAAGAAAAGTATTGTAAATGGCGATAATATCACTAGTCATTCCTAAGGTTGTGGAATCATGAAGCCGAGTCATGTCTAAGATTAGTCGTCCAGTAAGTTTCTGAACCCGATTTGTTTCCGATTGTAGTGTTGATAAAGTTCGAAAGCTGTCATGAACTCATTTCATCATGTCCTAGATCATGCCTTGATTTTAAACCCTTGTGAAACCTTGTCCTAAAATCTAATATCAGTATACCTTGTCCGCTACCAAACTCCCTGTAAAACCTTGTACCCAAAATCATATCTGTATATCTTGCCCGCTTTCTGAATTCCTTGTAAAACCTACCACCAATCTGTATTCCAATATATTTCCCGCCTCTTGTCTGACTCAACCTTAGTAAACCTTTTTCCGATCATCTATTACTTCATATCCCAATCCAGTTTTCCCGCCCGTGTCAAATCAGAGATATTCCCCGAACCATCTAATTATTCAATGTCAACTAAATCCAGCCTGCTATTACTCGTCGAATCTCAATTACTCATCCTTGTCAAATAATCTGCTCATGATATCTGTTCCGTAAAGTCCCTTGTTAATCTATAATTTAAACCCATCGTAGCTTTTCCCATGTATAAGAAATAGTATAAATAGATGCTAGTTATTTATTAGAAAAACGTTATTCTGGATCTTAGTCCTAACCCCTCCCCCTTCTCTGAAATAAACTTCTTTATTTATCATTTTCACTCTGACTCTCGTGTCACCAAGTAGTCTTCTTTCTGTTCTTGTTCTGTTTCTGACATTATCCAGAATCAAAAACCTAACTACTTGGTCCTCTTTACCTTTTACCTCGTTTCTTTGCCGTGTTCCCTGTTCCCTGTTTCTTGTTTAACCTCGTCTCCAATAAAGATTTGCCACTATGCCTGAATTGACCGAAGAGCAAATCGAAACACTCAAGCAACTCCTACATCGGGTCTCCATTATTGAAGAAACTGAATTACCAAAATTAGAAACCCAAAACATGTCCGCAAATGACATAATTAACAATCTTGCTCGACGACTCCATGCCATTGAATCCAACACTGCAACTATTATCAGCAACTGTCAACAACATGTAGCCGATCTAGGTGCAGAGATCCATGCATATATAGCCGAAAATTATCAACATAAATCCGTAACCCAACAAACAAATTCCATCCGTATCAAACCTCCCGTACCTTTCACTGGTCAAACGTCGTACATAAATTCATTTTTTTCTCAACTCTCAGTTGTATTTGCTGCCGACGACGTACGTTTTGCTTCGGACAACAAGAAGGTTCTCTACACCATTGGTTGTTTAGCAGGAAATGCCCTTTCATACATTGAACCATTTATCAAAGATATCGACACTGATAAAGAATTGGAAATTTTAAACGATTATAAAAACTTCAAACAAATCCTATATGACGCCTTTGGTGACTCTAATCCAATTATTAATTCTGAATCATCTATCCGTGCCCTGCGACAAGTGGGCTCTGTAGCTCGATACGCAACAGACTTCCGAAGATTGAGCATGCAATTGACTTGGAACAACGATGCCTTGGTATCTCAATTCGTGCTGAACCTTAAGGACCATGTTAAAGATGAACTTGCCCGACTCTCACCCATTAAGGAATTGAACAAGATGATAGCTAAGGCAATTGAAATTGATAATCGACATTATGCAAGAGTACAACAAAAACAACAATCACCAACTCGAATCATTAGACAACCTCAACCCACTCAACCTACCCCAATGGAAATCAATCATGTCGGTTATCCCACGTACGAAATTAAAACGGAAAACAAAACACAATCCTATTCACCCCACAACAACAACATTCGTCGTGGCCCTATTTCACCTGAGGAAAAAGATAGACGACGTAAAAATAATCTATGCCTATACTGTGGACTTCCTGGACATTTTACAGCTGCCTGCCCAAACAAGATAAATAACCAACCCCATCGATCTAACTTTGGAACAATATCAACCATATTAACTAATGAATCATATGATGAAACCAACTTGGAAACCGACACCCAATTACACGCTATTACAAGCATCGACCCCCAGTTAAATTTAGTGAAGGCCGTAAAAACCCCAAAAGACAAATTATTGGTACAGTATTTACATCAAGTATCCAAAAAACAGGAAAGTATCAACAAATCCAATGCTCTCGACATTAATTACGTTACTGAAAGCGAAGTATCGGGTCTCATTGTTATACCTGTAACAGTATCTATTAGCGGTATTTGTGTCTCTGTTTTTGCTCTCGTCGACTCTGGAAGCTCTAGTTCGTTCATCTCATCCAACATCGTAACTCAAAGCGGTCTCCCCTATCATACTGGTATACCGACCTCATACAAATTAGCAGACAACTCCGTACATACGACAGATAAAGAATCTTCTTTATTTATGAAAATTAACGATACACACCACCAAGAATATATTACTTTGAAGCACCTCGACTCTGCTGCTCACCCTATTATTCTCGGTCAAGATTGGCTAGTACGCCACAACCCTGCTTTTGACTGGAAGTCCGGAACGATGGTGATGACCTGTCTTCTTCGTGGATGCCTCGCCACTAAACTAGATACAACAACGACCGATGTGATTACAATTGACGATGAAAAAATTAGTGACTCGATTAACGATAGTACAACCTTTGTAACCCCTTCACATACAGATAATATTTTTACTTCTTCCAATGAAATAAATCATTCTTCTGAGTATTCTTATGACTTTTTAAAAATGAACGAGAAAAAAGAAAAAGGGAAAAACTTGCAAAACAACTCAATACACCGATTTTAAAACATTTTAACGTTCCACAACCAAAATCTGCACCTATTATTTGCGCCATAAACACAAACAAATATGAAAACATCACGACACAACTGTTACCAAATAAATATCAAGATTTTAGTATTGTATTTTCAAAAAAAGAAGCTGATCGACTACCCCCGCATAGACCCTATGACCATACCATCCCTATCAAGACCGGTAGTGAAGTGACTTTTGGACCCTTATACAACCTATCAAAAATAGAAATGGACACATTGTATGAATATATTCAAGAAAATTTAACCAAAGGATTTATTGAAAGATCTGAGTCTCCTGCTGGTGCTCCTGTTTTCTTTGTCAAGAAAAAGGATGGCTCTCTTCGCCCTGTTATTGATTACCGCAGTCTTAACAAAATCACTATTCCAAACCGATGTCCCCTACCACTTATAAGCGAAACTTTAGATCGTCTACATACTGGGGCTATATTTACCAAACTTGATATGCGTGGTGCATATAATCTTCTTCGTATAGCTAAAGGTCATGAATGGAAAACTGCTTTTCGTACCCGTTATGGTCATTTTCAATATCGTGTCATGCCTTTTGGTCTTTGTAATGCTCCTGGCTCTTTTCAAGCTCTAGTCAACGACACCCTGCGACAATATCTAGACTCTTTTGTCGTTGTTTATCTCGATGATATTCTTATTTTTTCCAGCAATCCGGAGGAACACACGAATCATGTACGTCTGGTGTTACAGAAGCTAAAGGATGCTCAACTCTCTCTAAAATTGGAAAAATGCGAATTCGACGTGAAGAGTGTACAATTTCTTGGTTTTGTTATTACCCCCAATCATATCTCAATGGATCCAGAAAAGGTTGATGCAATTAAAGACTGGAAAGATCTCACCAGTGTCCACGATATTCAAGTTTTCCTCGGATTGACAAATTTTTACAAACGATTTATTGCAAATTATTCCAAACTATGTGTCCCATTGACTAGCTTACTTAAAAAGGATGTTCCTTTTCGTTGGGATAGCTCTGCCATCAACGCCTTTAATGATCTCAAGAATCGTATTGTTAGTAATCCAGTACTACTCCATTTTAACCCACAGTTACCTTGCATAATCGAGACCGACGCTTCTGACTTTGCTCTTGGTGCCGTATGTAGCCAGACTGGTCCCGATGGCTATAACCATCCAATCGCTTTTTATTCACGAAAACTTCTTCCGGCTGAACTTAACTACCAGATATACGATAAGGAACTTCTGGCTATTGTTGCTGCTTTCAAACATTGGCGACACTACTTGGAATTTTCATCAGATGCAACCATTGTTTTGACGGATCACAAAAATTTAGAGTACTTTTCAACTACTCGCAACCTCAGTCGCCGACAAGTTCGCTGGGCTGAGATTCTTGGTGATTTCAACTACCTCATTGTTTACCGTGCTGCCAAGCACAATGCTGCTGCTGATGCGCTCTCTCGTAAAGACCGCCCTTTTGAGGGGGGTGACTCTCGTGGAAAAACTAATATGACCTTGCTAGACCCAAAATTATTTTTAAACTCTGTTATCTCCGTACCCATTGACCTCGAAACAAATCCTATCCTGCCGAAAATCATCCTTGCATTACCTGAAGACTCTTATTTTGGACCAATTATCAACACAGTCAAAACATCTCCTGAAAATAAGGCTGAGACCAAATACAGCTTTAACGATAATATTTTATTTCATGAAGGAAAAATATGTGTACCTCATGTTGACGATGTAAAAAGAATTATTTTAGAAGAATGTCATGATACACCTGCCGCTGGACATTTTGGTATCGCAAAGACGTATGATATGGTATCAAGAAATTATTACTGGCCCGGTATGCGTACCTACATCAAGGACTATGTTTCTGGTTGCGAAACGTGTATCAGAAACAAAAATAGCCATCACAAACCATATGGACTTCTACAACCTCTACCAATCCCGGACTCACCTTGGACATCCATATCAGTTGATTTTATAACCCAACTTCCACCGTCCAAAAACTACACGGCAATTTGCGTGTTTGTCGATCGCTTCAGTAAAATGGCATTGTTCATACCCACTACAAATCAAGTCAATGCAGAAGAAACATCACGTCTGTTTATCACTCATGTCTTTTGTCATTTTGGAACCCCCGATAGCGTAATCTCTGACCGTGGAGTTACCTTCACGTCATTATTCACAAGGTCTGTCATGAAAGGATTAAAAGTCACACAAAAATTGTCCACTGCTTTTCACCCACAAACGGATGGTCAAACAGAACGTATCAACTCTATACTTGAACAATACTTACGATGTTACATCAACTACCAACAATCTGACTGGAGTGATTATTTACCCATAGCACAATTTGCCTATAACAATGCAAAACATTCATCAACAAATACCACTCCTTTTTATGCAGTATATGGATATCACCCACGAATGTCAGTAACACTACCAAGGTCCGATCAAGATAAATCCCCTGCAGACGTCCGCTTACAAAATATTCATGACTTACACCAAGAAATGAAATTCAATATTGGACTAGCCCAAGAAAAGCATACGGAATTTTATAATAGACACGTACAACCAGGTCCCAATTACAAAATCAATGACAAGGTTTGGCTCTCATCAAAAAACATCAAATCACAACGCCCAACTGGTAAACTAGACTACAAGCGTCTAGGGCCGTTCAGGATTGTAGCATTAGTTGGATCCCGTGCGTACAAATTGGACCTACCTCCAACGATGCGTATACACCCAGTGTTTCACGTAAACCTTCTAGAACCGTATAAGCCTGATAAAATCCCTGGTCGCCCCATTCGTGAATTACCACCTATAATCGTAGATGAACATCAAGAATACGAAGTGGACTACATTGTAGATTCAAGATTCAATAGAAATAACTTACAATACTTGGTACACTGGAAAGGCTATAGCACCATGGATAGAACTTGGGAACCTACAAAAAATCTTACCCATTGTAAATCAGCTATCAAGAAATTTCATACCTTGCACCCAACCCGACCATGTGAAAAGAGTCTCACAGTTGCTCGACCGTAAAGAGGGAGCGACTGTCATGAACTCATTTCATCATGTCCTAGATCATGCCTTGATTTTAAACCCTTGTGAAACCTTGTCCTAAAATCTAATATCAGTATACCTTGTCCGCTACCAAACTCCCTGTAAAACCTTGTACCCAAAATCATATCTGTATATCTTGCCCGCTTTCTGAATTCCTTGTAAAACCTACCACCAATCTGTATTCCAATATATTTCCCGCCTCTTGTCTGACTCAACCTTAGTAAACCTTTTTCCGATCATCTATTACTTCATATCCCAATCCAGTTTTCCCGCCCGTGTCAAATCAGAGATATTCCCCGAACCATCTAATTATTCAATGTCAACTAAATCCAGCCTGCTATTACTCGTCGAATCTCAATTACTCATCCTTGTCAAATAATCTGCTCATGATATCTGTTCCGTAAAGTCCCTTGTTAATCTATAATTTAAACCCATCGTAGCTTTTCCCATGTATAAGAAATAGTATAAATAGATGCTAGTTATTTATTAGAAAAACGTTATTCTGGATCTTAGTCCTAACCCCTCCCCCTTCTCTGAAATAAACTTCTTTATTTATCATTTTCACTCTGACTCTCGTGTCACCAAGTAGTCTTCTTTCTGTTCTTGTTCTGTTTCTGACAAAAGCGATATTCCATCCTTTTTTGCAGGCGCGGTAGATGGAATTCTAAAGACTGAGGATTTTTTTTGAAAACTTAAAGGGAACCTGTTTTTTAAGCGCGGAGATCCAAAGAAACCAATAAATGTGAGCGCTTACCTGCAACGTACGCTATTAATTAGAAGTCAAATATAATATTTTTTCGTCTTCATCATTTGTATTCTCCTCTGAAACATTAGCAAAACTTCTATTAATTTTTTTAATACTATAAGTGTTATTATGGGTTTGATCATGGCAGTTGAAATAAAAAATGTGCGATCCACAATTTGATGGTAACCACATATATCTCTATCAGACAAACAGTTTAAATGTTGTTTGATATGGTTCCAATTTTATTTCGAAAAAATGGCGTTTAAAGATATCAAAATGAAACAGACTCCTTAAGATCCGCAATAGCATAATCTGGTATATCATCTACGTTAGAGAAGACGTTTTTAACGTGAAGTATTTCGATTCAATTTTTCAACCATTGGCAACAAGCCAGGTTTGAGTTAAAATTTTAATTTTGACCATATCTTTGCTTTTGCCTTTCTTTCTCGCTATCTAATACGTCAGGACTAGTATAGACGCAATATTCCACAGGTTTACTAGCTATCAAAATTGTATCAAAATTTTTTCTAAAGATGATTACGTAATGAGCGTTAAAGCTTGAACAGTTTTGAGCGTTCAGTGTCCCATTCAACAGTGATAGAATCTATGGAGAAACGGGATCAAACAGTAACTTCTCTGCTGCCTCGTAGATAATACTTGTATTTGAATCCTTATAACAAACCGTTGTACTCCTTTCATATATTGGAATTAAATTCAACTTGAAGACCCAAAGATCAAACTTTCTGGCCTTATATATGTAGTACAAACAACATGATTCCCAAGCAAAGTAAAGAGATCACTTTCCTCTAGACCGTAAGTTGTTTGATACAAGGGTTTTTATTGAATTGTACACGCAAATCGTATAATCGACAAAAAGTCAAATACTTAAAATCCGTGCCACAGCGGCATCATTCACCAAACTACGGAATGAAACAACACGAAAGTTATTCGCATTATTTTTGTTCCGATTCCTGAAAAGTCTCAAAAGTCCACATCTAGTTGAAACTCATAGCGGTAATAAATTGACTTCTTAGAAAAAAATGGCCGTAAATAACCACAGTTACTTAAGGATCAAGTCCCCAGAATGGGACCTGATAACTTGATTTCATTATTGGCATATTATGCTATCCTAATGTCATCTCTTGTTACTTTCTTTGAATTAGAAATTGGTGAAAATAGTAATGTTGACATGCCTTAAGAATTTGGCAATGCCG
This sequence comes from Mucor mucedo, assembly GCF_025094135.1. Taxonomy (NCBI): domain Eukaryota; kingdom Fungi; phylum Mucoromycota; class Mucoromycetes; order Mucorales; family Mucoraceae; genus Mucor; species Mucor mucedo. The sequence goes on along the minus strand of NW_026252349.1, from coordinate 109,819 downwards.
AGAACAGAAAAATAACAAAATATGTGTTTTATTATATGTGACAAAAGAAGAAAGAACTATCCTAATTTTTGACTTCGGTCAGCAATGCTCTGGGTTTCTGATATATTGTTAATATTTTTAGACAGCCAGTGTAATGGATATCATTTTCGCGATCTCCTTCTTTCTACAATGTGTACTGCTGTTGTGGGAGTTACATTGTTTTGCCTTCCATACGGTTCAATTTTTGTTATTATTAATCAACGTCCGTTAAAAAACCTTGATTCTGCTACTTGTTTTCTCCATCCGGTACCCAATCTTCTTTCTTAATCCTTAACCGCATAAGGGCCATATAGACCCTCTGTTCATTCATGCCAAAAATCAATGACAAAAGCAATTCCTCGACTCATACCACAACAGGGCCCAACATACTGTTGATATTGCTGTGAAAAGTCTTTGAAAGATCCATCGCATAACTGCCGTCAAATAAACGGGGTTCGCTTTGTTTAGGTATGACTGTTTTAAGAATATTTGTTGCATCCTGATCTTCCACTGATCCTCCAGCCAAACGTATGCTCTGGCTTATACTCGCTTCGCCTGTTCCAAGTCTTGTAATATAATCTATAATATTTTTCTGAGATCCTGATTGTGAATCTAATCGTGTCGAAAGATCATTATGCATCCAATTAAATTTTGTCTTCTAAAATTGACATGCACCGTTGCATTAAATAATTCACAGGATCGTTATATTCTTGAGCAACGATGAGCACGCGCCTGTAGAGAAACGTGTTTTAAAAGTACATTATATCATATTAATCGTTGCATTAATCTGAACTTACTCCCTGTAGTCTGTAAATATTTCATGCGGAAACAGACTAATTTGCCAAAGTGGGTGAGTAGGACAGTTGTCAATCTTAAAAATCGCATCTTGTACAGTAGTCGCTCGATTTAAGGGTGACCAAAAATTTCGGAAATCTCACCCTTAAATAGAAAATACCCTTAAATCGAAAAGCGTGACTATTTTAAACAGAAGTCACTACGCCATTTTTAACCATGAAATATGATCATTACTGCGAAATATTTATTTTTATTCGGACATTCAATATATTTGATCAAAAAGTTAGAAAAAAGTCAAAAATACACTGTCAAATCGTTCGATTTAAGGGTATGGGGAATTGGAATCTCACCCTTAAATAGAATAGTGGTTTAGTGGTGTTACTGCTGGGGACGGAAGATGTTTTTACAAAATCCACCCTTAAATAGAAAATACCCTTAAATCGAACACCCTTAAATCGAGCGACTACTGTATGAATGTTCATCTTAACATAAACGTAGGTACAAAAAATACTTTTGCTGCAACTGTTATTTCCATTACATCGTCGTTGTTAAGGTTTGCTTGCTTTATTGTCAATCTATCGTGCGTTGCGTTAAGATCTGGAAAAATCCTTTTGCGAAGTGATTCAGTTGGACAAACAATAGCTGCTGGTAGATAAAATTTTCCTGATTTTAAAATGGTTAGTATTTAGAGAAATAAAGATATGTTTTTAACAAACCTTGTTGAACAGAGATTTATTTCACCGTCCTCATTACTCCTCTTGGTAATCCAGTCAAATAAGTACCGTTAATAGTTGTGTTTTTCCATCAACTAAAGCACCAGATTAGATCTTCATTTAATCCAGCTAAGTTGGCTATTCTTGCTAAAGATCCACGAAGAAACTGTTGCTTGTTCGACACAATATCAGCTCCTTCATATGTGAAACGGAAAACATATTTCGTAATAGTTCCTGGATTGCTCGACTAGCTGCCGGCGATTCTAGTTTATCATAAATTGGTTTTGATAATTAGATCACGATCCTGCTATTGATTGAATAAATTTTAATACACTAGAAGTGCGGAATAAGGGTCGAATGGCAACTTGTATATAACAATATGCAAGGTTTTGAGCGAAAGAGATTTGAAAATCTAATTTCAACATTTTCCAGTTTGCGATGAAATAGCCCATTCGATCTGCGAAGGAAAAATCTTGAAGTATTAATTGAATATAAAATCGATCCTTATTTTTATCATGACAAAGTATCTATCTTATAATGTCGGATTATTGAGTCTCAGTTCATTACTTGCTCTATTATGAACATGATTTTCTACCTTTTTATTTTGAACTATTCCACAAACAATTTGGGTTCATTCAGCAGCTCAAATTGTTTATGAGTAGACAGATAACGAATATTTTGTATCATTTGGACAAGCCCCAAATTAAACTTGTTTAGTTATATTCCCTTGCGTAATACATTGAAAGCTTTCTAAAATGTTTGTGGGTCTGAAATGTTACTTGCAGCGATGAACGGCTATTCGTTGAATTAGTATTGTTCTACAATGTAAATGACATTTTCCGTCGGAAAAAAGTATTTCTCCATCGTATGGTTATGAAGTTGTTTTATCCCCTGGTGAACTAGCGTATTAATTATGACCCATGTTTGGACATAACAAACGAAATTACTGTTCTTAATGACACATAAAGCTAATTGTTGACCAATATTTTCACAATTAGATTCTCTTTCAGCAGGTCATTGTTATTTTTATATGTTAAAAAGAATGGTAAAAACTGAAAATAACTTGATAAATTAATCGTTACATATTAAAAATACTTTCACATGGAATATATTACGTCATCAGGTCACACGGCTTTCTTTTATTTAAAAGTCGTTATAATCCGGAAGGTTATTTTCCTTCCTTTCTTTCCTGTCCCAACCGAGTTTTTTTAAAAAAAATAATGTTACAAGCTGTTGCTTTCTTCTCGTAAGTATTCGATACTTTTACTCTTTCGATAAATTACCAATGGCTAATGTCGCCATTGGACTAATTTCTAAAGAAATTTAATTTTAATCCTCGTTTGTCGTTTTTTTATTAGGCTTTTTCCTCGTTCTGCTTCTCTCCCCGTGAGAAAACGAAAGCTATTTTTGGTTTCTCTCTGCTCTTCGGAGCTAGAGAGAACCACGAAAAACAAAACTGTTTTCTCCTGCTGCTATTGGTCGTCGTGTCCGCCTCTGTGTGGCACCGCCACGTCGTTCTCGTGCTCGTCGTCTTCGTCCTGCGGGTGTCCGTCTTCGTCCTCCCTTGGCTCCTGCGTGGGCCCTCTTCTCCCTTGTCCTTTCCTGTTGTGGCTTCCCCTCGGATGAAGGAGTCAGAAAAGCGAAAACGCTTTTCTGTCTCCATCTCAACATCCGAGGTGGAACGCCCAACTAAAAAAATAAAATTTTAATTAGTTGTTTATTTAAATTTGCCCAACCAATGTTTGAGTTTTATGATAAGAACTGTATTCCAGTTAAACCGTTAATAAGAATTATCACGGAGTTTAATAGTATTTCAGTATATTATCGGGGTCCCTTTTATCGCGTTATATACAAGAATATCTTTAAGCCGCTTGTAAATTTTTTTTAATTGTATTGGGTTTTCTTCTTTTGTTTTGAATTGACTGGATTAGTGGCACCTGATTTTTCCAATAGATTACAGGGAAAATATATCAGTTGCTTTTTGCTCTTCCTAACCATCTTTGCGAACGAAGTTCTTCTAGTCCCTTCGAAATGCGTTTAAAACAAAAATCAATGATATTGCAATGATCATCTCACCTTTATGCCCCTATTATTTTTATTCGGAATTCAATTTTATACTCAAACTTTAACCTATATCTGTCAGCTTTTTATTTCCTTTGGCATAATTCGCATAAGTTATAAACAACCTTTGCCATTGCCTATTCTTTTATTTCATTTCTTGTTTTCTTTCTGTATAGATATAGATTATAAACTTCCATTCTTTTCGAGATATATTTCATAGATATTTTTGTTCTATTACCATCCTTTTTCCGAAGAAAAACTGCTTTTAATAAGCTATTCATTCTGGGTTCAGTCTCGCTCGTGTTGTTACTACTTCTTTCTGAGGGATGACGGCATTGGCTAATCTTCCCGAAAAATCTTCAACAACAAAGAATATTGTTCCTAGATGGCTGTTTGCTCGATTTTTTTATTGCTGACATAATATCGTTCTTTCTATTTACCACAGTTTCTGTTAGTTATATTTTGTTACTAATCCCTGTTGGGACGGTGTAAACACATTGAAGAAATATAAGAGATGCTTAAATTTCATCTACAAGAATATTGTCTTTTCCCAATAAAACCTTTCAAACGATAACGAAATCCTGGCATAGTGTACTACATTAATAATTGTGGTATTAGGTGTCTCTTTTTTCACTATGTGTCATTGTAACAAATGTTGGAAGACGACAGTATTTGTAGGCTCTAAATTCATCTACAGTGACGATGACGAACATCAAAGTATTGTTGTTTTAGCCATATTTACCGTAGTCGAATTACGTTACACCATCATAATCCATAATAATTGACATTAGGGACGCTCAAATAAATCGAGCCTCCAGGTTCCAGCTTCCAGCAAGTTTTTCTTTGTCCGATGTCCAATAAAGATTTGCATAAAAACTATAAACTGAATGATATTTTTTTGTGTCCAGCTTTTAGATTCCAAACTTTTACTCAGAATAAGATTTGATTGGAGGAGGTCCTGAACATGATGTAATGAATCAATGAGGAACGTATGATGAAAGATAGTAGAAAAGATGTACTAGAAGATGCCTTATGTCATTACAAAGTATAATTTTTGGCTCCCGATATGATGATGAGTGTTATATAAAAAAAAAAACGTAGCGGATTGTCCTTCATTTCATCTCTAAATATCACATAAAATTTTAAAAATGAACCAAACACCTGTCAACATTCAGCCCTAGACCTCAACAAACTGAGGAACTGGAAACAACTCCACGTCTGTCTGCAGCTACCCCTAAACCCCAGGGAAGCTCCACGACTAATAGTCGTCCTGGTGTTACAGACAAGATCCCGAATGCAAAGAGCTGGATCAATGACTTCGATAGTAATGGCAAGTGCTCAAAAGATATTGTGGTTGAATGGATGCTAGTAGGAGATAATTGGAGTAAATTCAGCGGATGTGAAAGTCAAAAACCAGGTGAAGCCGAAAGCCAAACAGGTATGGCGAAAAAGCTGGCCCAAATCCTCCTCAACAGAGGACATCGTGAAGAACCACAAAAAGTATCATAGAGACGATTAGATATTTGAAAAATCGTTTACCGCTACTTACAAGACGGTAACCGCTACTGGATATGGTGTTGATCCTGCTGTGATGGTAACGTCACTGTTGAAGGTAAGAAGAAAACTACTAACTGCTAACTATTATACCGTTAAATTTGTTTAACTTACTATATCTAAACTTTTAGAGAAAACCACTCATTGTTAAGTGGTATTATGATCTTCTCCCTTTACTTGGCTCGGATCCACTTGTAACTGGTGAAGGAATGCAGTCGAATGGGAATATCGTCAGTGGGACTCCTGATTTAAGTGCGTATGATGAACAGCCTGATCATGAAGACGATGTTCATTCAAACAAACATGGATGGATGTTGATGATGTCAACTTGGATGATGATGATGATGATGATGATGATGATGATGATGTTTTGCCCCTCTCTTCCACTAGACCACCTTCGCCTAGACAAAGTAGAGGAAAAAAGAGGAATCTCAATGAGTGCATTACCGACTTCTTTTGAGAGACAAAGAAAAGCATCTAAGAAGTATGAAGATCGCGAGGACGAGCTATTGGAGTTTCAAAGAGAAAAGAGGGATGACGAGAGAGTAGCAATGATATTCGAGAGACAAAAGCAATGGCTGCTTTGAATAAAGAACTTCGAAACGAAGAAAAGGTTCTGAAGGATATGAAACCATAAAGACGTTTATGAAAGACCTTGCAGATTAACATTTAGTAAGTTGTTCTTAACCTCCCTGCTTGCAAAATCACCTTTTATAGAGTTTTGTACTTCCGAAGAAAGTACAAGTCCTTTTTTAAGCTTTGTATACCTTCCATCTATGTCGAGTAAAATTTAAAGAAAAATAAAAGTTGGAGTAAAGCCCCAGTTTTTACAGGATTCACCTGTAACTAAAACTACGGCCTGTTCAGAACATGATACGCAATGACACTTAATATTATCTTAATCCCAGGGGGTCAAAATTTACTCGCCGTATATGGTCATCTGTCTACCTTCTATATACGGCGACCAAATTTCAATGTTTTGGTATATATCAACAGTTTTTGACTTACATACTTTGGGATTTTTACCAGGTCTTATTGATGCTTTCTTAAAGACATAGGCAAAGTTTCAGCTCAATACAAAGATCAAAAATGAGTTCGTTAACTCGACATATATGGAAATATTTTGTGTACCCATTTATATCACACAGCAAGGAAGAACAAGTATACGAAATGTTTCTAACATTTCTGGAAAGTTAATATCTTCAATCGTAATACAACAACAAAAAATGTCCTGCATTATGAAATTCAGAAATTCAGAAATAAAAAAGGAAGATAATTTATTGTACACGCCTTGTAACAATGGTTTTTAAATACAGTATTATTCTATTATGTTAATCTTTAACCTGGTCCATGTCTGGCTTTTTTTTTATGCCATTGATGCTTTTACAGTGGATTCAAGTTTTGTAAAAAAAAAAAATTTGTACAAACTTCAACACGTTTTCAGCGAGTTAAACCATTTCTACCCTGTCCACGAGGAACAAATAACAGGAATCGTCAACTACAAAGCTCTAGTTATAGCAAAATTTGATTAGTAAATATCTTCTATTCAATCAAGCTTTTGAATTTTTATAAACGCATATTCTTGTTTCAGTTTGTTTTTTAACATATAAAATTATCACAGCCGCGGACTCGGTAGCGGAAACCCGCAACATGTTGCGTAATTCCACGACATGTTGCGGAAAGACGCAACATGGTGGATAAAACACGCAACCATCGGCATATAATTTTTTATTTATATTTATTTTTATTTTTCCTTCCTTTCCTCTTTTTAAATTTTTTTCTTTTACAAGCACTGTCATTAGATCAATTGTTGAAAAGAATTTAATTATAATAAAACTAGTCTACGCATTACAGAGAAAGATACGACCAACTTACAAATCAGCTAAAGAACCAGCAGGATAATGGTTAACCTTATGAGTATAGTTAATTTAAGGAAAACAAGCTTTATAAGAAGAATATAACTCTTCTTTGACCAATAAAGAGCAAATCCGTAGAAAAATGGATGATGTGCTTCTACAAAAAAGTGTTACAATCAGCTACTGTAGAAGATGTTTTAGCGTGATTCGCACTTTAAATAATTTGCTATAGATTAATAAATTTGTTCATTTAGTTTTCTCCCTTTCTTTCTCTTATAACTTTTTTTAAGGCAGCCCGGAATTCTGCTTCGTGTTGTAAGTGCTGTTATTTAAGTAATAGATACCGTAGATTATACAAACTAGGTAAATATGACATATGAAATACAAATTATTATTATGTCATTACACTTTAAAGTACCAAGAATTTGTGTGTATACATTGTCATATGCTGAAGGTAATTATCATTTGAATTTCCAATACGGTTTTTCTAAAGAGTTGTATAGATTTCGAGCCGTCTTTGGACTTGAAAATCAGGTTTAGGCTGTGAAATTTTTCAATTAGGCTATATTTTTTTCTTTAGGCTGTAAATTTTTCTTTTAGGCTGCATTTTTTTTTAGGCTGATAAAATGATTTGGTCTATATACTGCTACATCTCGCGGGACTCTCGAATGTTACCTGTATCTATAGGCGGCTGTTTGGCTAGTATGGTGTTAATTGGGCCCGTTAATAGTAAGTGCAAGAAGTATTATGGAGGTAAGTGCAAGAAGTATTACGGAGGTAAGTGTACCTTATCAATTTGGAGATGATATGTACAAAAATTATAATAAATAAAGTAAAATACAAAATAAAAATTGAATAAAATAAAACGTTTTCATTTAAACCCTGCTTTTTTATTATATAATGTATTTCTTGATTGCACAACAGTATAAAGGTTCATCAGCATCAATAATAATATAGTTAAACTGATGTAATAACGTACGTACTACGTTTTGAGTGAAAGGACGCTATATTATGGTAAAAAGACGCATCAAGTGGAATTTAGTAGCTACTTGAAGTGGTATAAATACGCAACATGCGGAAGAAACCCGCAACACTAGGTGGTAAAAACACGCAACATGTAGCAAAAACCCGCAACATTAGGTGGTATAATTTTGGAGTTTTACCACATCCGGTGGTAAATGAACCACAATTCCGCAACATTCGGTGGTATAAAATGGACGTTTTTACCACCAAATGTTGCGGGTTTTTACCACATGTTGCGGGTTTTTACCACCCAGTCCGCCACTGTGTATATAAACCAACATACTAAATTGATACATCAAGATAGAAGCAATAATAGTCAGACTGAGTTTTAGCAATTCAAAATAATATCTCTGCCAGATAAACCAACACATAGAACGGACTCTACAATACTAACTGTATACACGTTGCAATGATTTGTATACAGGAAATAACAGTATTACGTACGGCTTCTATAACAGCTACTGCGTGTAAAAATGTTGGATTTGCTTATCGGGTGAAACCTAACGTGAGATAGTTAATTAGAACATCCAATGACACGAAGCAAAAAGTTAACAATTTATTCTACAGATAGTCACTATTGATATGGCTTATGTTTACATAGTAACCTATTAAAGTGCCTGTTAATGTGTTAAAGAATTCGAATTAACGTCTCTTTGGCACTTCTCTCAGGATAACATCACATACGTAAGGGAAACAAACTAATACAAAAATTAGAGAAGTTAATTACATTACTGGAAAAAAAAGTAGCGGCCTAGAGGCAAATATGATAAAGTTCCTTTCAAAAGAATAAAAAAATATGTCTAAATAAGCTAACTGGTACGCCACGGATAACAGGCAACTCAGCTCTTAATCCAAAATTCGCAAAAAACTCATGATGACAAAACACTCAAGCCTTAATGTGCAAAACACACCTAAACTTGAGAAAGTACAGAATCTAATTCGAATCGAGTGCAATCGATTATTTAAAATTGAAGAATAATAGGATAATCATTAAAAATAAAAGCGCCAATAGCTCGTAATAGTTGTCATTATCGAACATCATAACTATTAATTTTTGGGGAGAACCAGATTGCTAAATAATCAAAATGAAGAAACGGATGCTTTTGTGACAGATTTTATTCTTTCGATTTTATAATTCATCAAACTATTAGAAAGGGAAGCTCGCTACCGCAACCCAAAATTGTTGAAGTCATAAAATGGTTTTGCTTTATGTTTACTTTAGACCATTAGTCGATGGGGTTTATAGAATCAGTAATTCACTGTCGAAAAGTGACAATGAATCTTTGGTTATAGCAGCCTAAAATGCCGCTGCAGTGGGTGGTATTGAAATAATCTTTTTTTCTGATAATGCCCTCAATTATCGTGTTACCTGTATGTGCATTCTTATAAAAGTTGAATCTGGGAGAGAGTAAATCTCATACAACAAACGTGACAAATCTGCATTGTATGCACCAACTTAACAAGGAACAAGTAAATTAGATAGATAATGACGTTCGTAACAAAGTCTGTTTATGAAATTATGACAGATATGTTGTAAAACCTCTCATAATTTTTCTAACGATATGTAAAGCGACTTCCCAAATTACTGGTTTTCTCGTCTTTGTCTAACGGGAATACGTTTCGAAATAACAGTATTGAAGATTGGTAATGTCGTATGCAATTCAGAGCCATGTTTATATTTATATAAATATTTGCAATAACTTTGATAATCGTAAATTAGGGACAACAGTATTAAAAAGGGGTTATATATCTTGAAAACTATGTTGGTTTAAATAAGGATGTCAACTTTGTGAAACGCCGAAAAGAAAAGTTTGCGTTTTAAACAGAATTTCCATCTACTTCATGAGTAAATATTTTCGCAATCAACTTCGTAATCTGCTATATACGTTCACACTTTGCAAACATCTCCAATTTTCTTACCGGCATCAATATAAATCACAAACGAAGTAAAATATTCTCTGTTGCAACTACATTAATGATATGCCTACTCATAGTAATGTTTTGAGTGACAAAATGTAACGATTTATACTTTATATGGAAGGAGTCTACCAGTCGAAATTAAAAAAAAAGCTGTGTAAACATAAGCAGTGAATACAAAAAAAAGTCTATATACATTTAAGCCATTCAATTAGTAATTAAACGCTCAAACGTCCATATGTACAAGTTGAAATTTACCATAGCTATAAAATATACTAAACTGCAAACACACTTAACATGATCTTAAGCCTCAATACACACTCAAGGGTAATAATCTAAGACACTTTAAATTGCATTATATTGGCAGCCTTTTCAATTATTACTTGTATCGATTAATAGAGTGCAATAAATTGCTGCCTGTGATTTTAGCCAATTTTATTATATCTCATATGACAATTTCTCTACGTTATAACTTAATCATTTTCCTCTCCCTCCTACATGGCAACTTACGACAATGTTAGACAGCTGGTGAACCTTCGCCTTATTAACCTATTTTTTTTTTAAATAAATGTTTATTAATTTTGAGCGTTGTTATGCAATATATCATTCTTCAACTGATTTCTTCTGAAATTTAAACTACTATCATCATCTGACCTATTCTGCGAACTACTGATGAATCTTCTATGTCCACTGGCCTCTCTGAACTCCTCTATGTCAGTTGAATCTTCTAAAAGGAAATTATAAATAATGCAACAAGCACGAATCCATCTTCCCGCTTCGATCAAAGTTTTCCTGTCACGAATTGTAATACGAAGCTCTTGAAGGCTTTGGAACTTTCCTTTCAGAATTCCATTGCAATGTTCAATTGCGATACGAGTTTGAGCTACATACAAATTAAATTTCTCTATTTGTTCTTTTGTAGCCTGTACTGAACCGGTTCTGTATGATGAGATGACAGTCGAGGTAACACTGTATGCACTATCAGCTAATATATATTCACCAGGGGAGAAATGTCTATGTGGGGATTTGGCCAGACTTGTTGCTTGATAAACATTATTATCATGAATAGCACCAGGACATCCAGTGACACAAACACGAATTCTTCGTTTGTGATCACAAACGAGCATTGTAGAGATACCATACGCACGTTTATAAGAATAAAAATTATTCTTGGCATAGCTGGGACTACGCTCGGTTCTTATAAATGTACCATCGACAAATCCAACGCATGACTTGAAGTGGCTTCTTTCGCCTATCTTCTTTGATATATGTTCCCTTTCTTCGGCCGCTGGCCAGTAAACATACTGATCTTCTTTAGCCAGAATTGCATTTATGGTTCTCTTGGTGTAATTGATCACAGTACCTTCTACTTTTAATGTTAGATCATAATAAATCTGAGCGTTTTTTTTGTCATACCAGAAACACCAAAGTAATCGGATACCTGCGTGATTGAAGCAGCATTTCCTTTACATCCCAATCGATGAAAAGTGATCAAGAAATGGAGCTCAATTTTCTCTTTCGTGAAGTTCGCGAACTCCTCATAATCACCAAACGCTCTGACTGCGTCTTTGAAGGCTTCTTTACTCATCCTTATTTTACTTTTAAAGACACTTTCTCTACCTTCGTTTAATAAATCGAGATATGTGCCAGTACGAATACGAGTACCCCAGTTTTTTTTTACGCTGTATCTTTCGGTTTGTAAAGCAAGGTAAAAAGCTGCCATTGTTTCCAGATTCTGTTTTGTCATTGCGATTATGCGACGATCTACTTCGGTCGACTTGGTTTCTCGTTCATATTTTGTAATGAAGAAAAACAGCATTTTTTTAACGTCTTCCATGAGACGTTTTTTAGTTGACAAGAGAGGCATAATAATAATAAAAGTGTTGTTGAAGTGGAAAAGACTAAAGTAATAAATTATGTCATGCTTGATAGCCTTACATCATGTAACGAAATACCAAAATGTTATTGGACGAAAAAAAAGCTGGAATTAATTTTTATTTTGCTGGAGCAAAAAGTGCTCCAGCAAATTTAAGAAATCACAAAAAGAAATCGGAAAATGCTTGGCCAATAGAATTTATCTAAAATTTTGCTGGAAGCTGGAACCTGGAGGCTGGATTTTATTTGAGCGTCCCTAATGTTGGTTCCGTTCTATTTTGTTTCACCTGATTATTTTGATCAAATCTGAGCAATGGTTGCAAAGCATTTCGTATGTATTTTCTGTCTTCTTGGCCGATTATAAAATATTGTTTCAATAACATCATCCGCGAGAGTTTAGTGAAAAAGTCAAAGGTCTGAAAATTAGGTAATAATCTTTTAAAGCCGTTGGTATAGATAAATAAATTCAATACCGAATTGGGATTTTGAACCATCCACTTTATGAACGGCTGATGTTGTAGGAATATTTGGATTTCCGTTGCGCTGATGACAATGTATTGGCACTGCATCCTTCTAGTTCTCGCAGTGAATATTGTATTTAACTGAATATGCGCACCCACTTTAAAATTGACCTTCAAGAGTACCCTTTTTAAATAAATAAAGCTTCTCATACTACAGCTATATCTTGCCGTTTTGTAATCCCTTTATACTTGTTTTTATCGGTAGTGTTATTTATTGGCTCATCGGCTAGTTACAATTGACAAACACACGGTACTTATTAATTTAATCTAAGTTTGTCCTCAGTCCCAACGTCGAACTTATACTAGACGCGGAATTGCAATTGTAACATTTCGAAAGACGTTGTAGGATTATTAAAGGAATAAAACTCTCGTCGGAGTGGTCTTATGAGGTTAAGACGTAGATTTTTAGAAATGTTTATAAGTATCTTAACGAATTTTAAATACTATATACCTATAAATTATGAGAAATTTCAACGAAGGTTTAATAAATGTTTTCTTTTATAGATAACATTCCGCTTTTCATAGGACAAAGAATTGTGGAAAAAAGAGCCAAGTTTCAGAATCCTAATGAATTAGACAATGTATCTGATCAGGAATAATTTTTTGGAGGTTAAGTGTGTGGAAGCTCGCAGAAAGTATGAAAGATAAATGTCATGGATCGACCATTCGTCCTGACTCATATACTAATTATTAACGTAATCAAAAAATTTCTTTCTACAAAACATAAATATGTATAGCAGGTTTTGTTAAATTTGGTATAGTACCATTTACGTGTTACTCATACAATTTGGGTTTAAAATAATGAATCAAAAATAAAAATTAATTTTTCGTTCTTTTCTTTTCGTTTCTTTTCCGAAACTTTTCAGATCAAATGAACACCCAAACTGCGATCTCCATTCGTAGCCCCTCTCCAATTGCAATGGAGAACGAGATTCAAGATGATGGTCATCATGAAAACGTCCAAAATGACAAGAATACCGGAGATGCCCAAGCTATTCAGAATGATTTGCGTCCTTCGGTAGCACCTTTTAAAGAGGTCCAGAAAAATTTCTCTAAGGCCGAGGACCTGCAGATCTGTCGATCATATATCGCCTATTGCATTGATCCAATTTCTGGTACAGAAAAAAAGGGCAACGTGTTTTGGGATGATATCGGCCAACACTTCAATGAATCATTAAGTGAGGATGACTTTGTATGTCATAGAACACCCGACAGTATCAAAACTAGATGGCTGAATCACATTCAACCTAAGACATTGAAATTCTCTGGATATATGCGAAGCACTACCAATAAAGCCAGTGGTTCAAACTATGCTTACGACGTGAGTGCAATATAACAAAACATGTATCTAATTATGGTAATTAAGCGCAAAATTTAAAGTATCATTCGCAAGTAAACTTTATAGACAAGCACGCCGCAATGAAACATTTGTTTTCATGGAGTGCTATGAATATTTGAGTGCTTTTGACAAGTGGAATCCTGAACCCACAAAGCGAATCAATAAGTCATCCTTGGAGAACTCCAGCCGCAGCAGCAGCAGCGAGCGTCCTGAGGGAAGAAAAAGATCAAAAGTCTCTAAGGTCGCTTCTTCAGTTTCTGCCGGTAATCAAGACGAATTCAAATGCTTGATGGATGAATTGACGGCAATGCAGAAGAAGTCCGATGAGGCGCAGAAAAGCGAGCTGAAAGCCTCAGACTTGAGTTCGAAAAGGAAAGAGGATGGAAGTTGATGACAACTGATCCATCAAATATCACGGACCCCCAACATCGATCATGGGTACAGCAACATCAGATCGCGATTATGAAAAAGAGTAATCCTGAATATGACTTGATTTAATAAATGTTTATTTTTATTAAAGATTCTCCTAGCATCATCCATTGATGGTCAACAAGGTCCTTTTGATGTTGAAGATGCATAGGACGATCCATAGTGCTCCTCCATTTTTCCAAAAACTGCTCAGGGAGTCCCCATCTACTTCTCTAAGGGGACTGTACGAGAAAGGGTCAGTTCTCAAATTGCTGATACTTTCCAATTCTTCTTCTTTGTCCCTTTGAAATTCAATGATCATATTGTGCAAAATGATACAAGCCATCATGATTTCTTGGATATCGTCTTTATCCCAACCCATTGCTGGTGTAGCGACGATATTAAAACGTTGATGAAGTATACCAAATGCACACTCAACATCCTTTCGAACGTTACCGACATTACCGGTAAATTTCTGTCAAAAAAAAAATTAAAATGTGCATTAATAATAGTTGCTGTTGATACGAACCGATTCTTTTTCGTTGGATGGATTTCTATGCCCTTTGACAAACGCAGCATATTGAGGGTAAATACCATCAGTGAGGTAATACCCCATATTGTATTGATGGCCATTTATACTAAAATTGACATGAGGTCCTTGACCGTTAGCTACATCTTGGAATACGTAAGAGCGGACAAGGACGTTGATGTCATTCAAAGACCCAAGAAAACCAAATAAGGCATGCCAATCCAGCGGTCCTTGGAAGCGACAGCTTCAAGGATGGTCGTAGGGACCTTCTCTTTGCCCTTGTACATCCCATGCCAGCCAGTGGGACAGTTTTTCCACTCCCAATGCATGCAGTCCAAAGAGCCTAGCATACCAGGAAATCCTCTCTCTTAATTTTCTTTCAGGATTCGTTTTACATCTTCATTCGTAGGTGATCGAAGCTATTCCTCCCCGTACAATCGAATAATGGCCTTGCAAAAATGGCGCAAGGCATTTCTATCGGTGGACTCGGCCATTCCATATTGATCATCCAACATATCTGGTGGAACACCGTAAGCAAGTTGGCGAACATATATAGCCATTTTAAGAAGACCTGAAATGCTTGATCTCCGAGTTGCATCATTCTTCTGCTTAAAATAGTTATCCTTCTTTTCCAAATCACCAAGTATTCTCAAAACCAATTCCTTATCCATTTAAAACGACGACGAAAATAAGTGTCTGGATAGGTAGGATTCTCGGCGAAGTATTGCTTAAAGTGTCTTTCGTGCTCCCCTTCTCTGTCCCGATCAATATATCTCTTTTTCTCTTTGACAACCAGTACTGTCTTTCTCTTTTTAAATGCTTGCAATAAAATTTTTTTATTACGATCTAATTCCAATTGTCTTTGCTTTTCTTCATCCTCAAGGAATTGCGCCATCATGTCAGGCTTATTCATGTTTACAAAAGTTAAAGAAAAAAATCAATGTAATTATTTTTTGACCGCTGCGGACTCATTAAAAAAAGGACTACATTTTTAATCCGACCGGAAAATGACCCATTTATTCAGTGAAACTTTTAGTGAACCGCTGAGGATGCTCTTAATAATTAGGGTTTACTGCAAATATTTGGATGTTGTAGTTGTTGGGATACGTTTTTGAATCAAGAAATTGCTGCAAAGCGTATCAATTCACGAGTGTGCACAGATAATAACAATTACATTATGCATCCGCCGTATTGACCAATTCCACGCATCTGATAGGGCCAAATTCTTTGAACGTCCTTCGTCACTAGGCTAATTACAATGAAATGGCGGTTAGGTCTCTGCAGTCCAATCGATTCCCGGGATACACAGATCATCCAGAAGGTTACCGTTCACAATTCTTCTGGTGCTCCAATCTGTTGTCCATTTGTACCTCAGTCTTTTCGTGGATGGGATACGGAGGAAATATGCTTCTTTGTCCCGATATCGAAGCTTATTGATGCATTCATTAATTAGTATGATCATAAGATTAGGGATGAAATCGAACAATTGATCTCGTCATGCATTGTAATTGCAAGTCGTGCTTGTGTTATGAACAGCCTACGATTCAGTTGCATATAATCATGCAAAATGTCTCAGACCATTATTGAAACCCAACTAGCCCATTTTCCCTGTTTCACCTGTTCCATGTTCTCTGTCTCCTGTCACACACGTCACTGTCTAATATCACTATTGAATCCTGTTTAACATCTCTTTTCCAAATAATGTATCTCTATTATAACTTGTCCTTGTAAAACCCATTTAATATCCGTTCCCTTTGTACCTCTGCATTATAAATCGCTTGAAACATTAATGATCACAGCCTATGTTATTATCTGTATCTATCCTCGAAATTATCTCTATCTATGCCCACTCCCCCAATGATGACCTAAACTCATCATGACTAATAAACCGTCTTTGGAAATCGGATCCCCGAACCCTTGTATTCCCGATCTGCCAATTAATATAAATAACAGCATATTTATTTAATCTTATTTCGGTATTCAAGAACTTGGCTACTTTCCTGCTTCTTTGAATAAACTTTTTTCTACCTTTATTCCTTTTGTATATATATTAATACTAATAGATATATAATTTCTTTTTGTCCTGTCCTCAACTTAATAATCATTCTGTTCTGCTCTTACCCCGGCAGCTCCTGATAGTTTAGAACGATTATTTTGTATTTGCCTTAATTATGGACAAAACATTCAAAAGCTTGACGACAAGGCCAAATTATATCACCTATTTACGGCTTCCAAAATTACTGGTCACAGGTAAGAAAAAGAAGTTTGACAAACGTTATTGATACTTACAGCATAAAATTTAGATCTAATTCCCTTTGGTTTGTCGTTGTGGTTCACTACTACTTCAAACACAAGGAAGAAGGTGATGAAGCATCAGCAGTTCGACGCTCTCAATGTTTTGACAGTTTCTCCGAATTCGAGGTGTGACAGATACAAGAAGGACGCTGTTAATTCCATTACAGACATTCTTCAAGTCCTTAGGCTTGTACGGTATTCCGATTCCGCTAGTAATGACAAGGTTGTTTGGCCTTACATTAAGTATACTGACAAGGTTGATCATCGTACTCCTGGTTCTTTAGGTGATTCGTAAGTTAGTCGTATCATTCACTGTTTTGCGCAGACAAGGTTCCTTGTAATTAAACACTCTTCAACGATTCATCTAATGTAGTGACTACTATTTTATATAATCTGATGTGTTAATTGGCAATCTGTTAAATGGCAATGCTTGTAAAAGAAAAAATAAATAATTAAAAAACTACATTACGATAATTGTGAATTTTATCCACCGTGTTACGGGTTTCCACTACCGAGTCCGCTGCTGAGATTGTGGCTTATGTATTCTATGAAATATCATACCGAAAAAATGGCGTCATCAGTTTTCACGGGGGGGGGGGTTAAATTGTAGGAATCGGGAAGGACATTTTTATTTTTTTTCTTTCCTGTCTTCATAGTTATTCTTAAAAATGATGCAAACTATGGCTTTTTATCCGTAAGTATTCCGTACTCTAGTCATTTCGAGACATTACCAATGGCTAATGTTGTCATTTTACAAATTAACTAAAAAAAACCATTGTATTCTCTTTTTGCTCTTCTTTATTAGTGCCTTCTTTTCTTCTGCCCTTCTCGTTTCGTCGAGAAAAAGAAAGCTCTTTTCGGTTTCTCTTCGCTCTTCGGAGCAAGAGAAAACCGTCAAAAAACAAAAATTGTTTTCTCCCCCTGTTGTTGGTCGTCGTGTCCGCCTCTGTGTGGCACCGCCACGTGGTTCTCGTGCTCGTCGTCTTCGCCGTGCGGGTATCAGTCCTCGTCCTCCCTTGGCTCCTGCGTGCGGCCCTCTTTCTCCCATGTCCTTTCCTGTTGCGGCTTCCCCTCGGATGAAGGAGACAGAAAAGCGAAAACGCTTTTCTGTCTCGATCTCGTCATCCGAGGTGGAACGCCCAACTAAAAAAATAAAATTTTAATTTAGTTGTTTATTTAAATTTGCCCAACCAATGTTTGAGTTTTATGATAAGAACTTTATTCCAGTTAAACCGGAGATAAGAATTATCACAGAGTTTAATAGTATTTTCAATACATTATCGGGGTCCTTTTTTTCGAATTATATACAAGAATACCTTTAAGCCGCTTGTCAATTTTTTTTAATTGCATTGGGTTTTCTTCTTTTGTTTTGAATTGACTGGATTAGTGGCACCTGATGTTTCCAATAGATTACAGGGAAAATATATCAGTTGCTTTTTGCTCTTCCCAACCATCTTTGCGAACGATGTTCTTCTAGTTGCTTGATAATGAGTTTAAAATAAAAATCAATGATTTTGCAATGATCATCTCACATTTTATGACCCTATTATTTTTTATACGGAATTCAATTTTATACTCAAACTTTAACCTACATCAGTCAGCTTTTTATATCCTTTGGCATGATTCACATAAGTTATAAACAACCTTTGCCATTGCCTATTCTTTTATGTCATTTCTTGTTTTCTTTCTGTATAGATATAGAGTATAAACTTCAATTCTTTTAGAGATATATTTCATAAAAATGTTTTGTTCTATTACCATCCTTTTTCCGAAGAAATAACTGCTTTTAATAAGCTATTCAATCTGTGTTCAGTCCTGCACGTGTTGCTACTACTTCTTTTTGAGGGATGAGGGTATTAGGTAATCTTCCAGAAAAATCTTCAACAACGAAGAATATTGTTTCTAGATGGCTGTTTGCTCGATTTTTTTATTTGCTGACATAATATCGTTCTTTCTATTTACCATCAGTTTCTGTTAGTTATATTTTGTTTACTAATCCCTGTTGGGACGGTGTAAACACATTGAAGGAAATATAAGAGATGCTTAAATTTCATCTACAAGAATATTGTCTTTTCCCAATAAAACCTTTCAAACGATAACGAAATCCTGGCATAGTGTACTACATTAATAATTGTGGTTATTAGGTGTCTCTTTTTTCACTATGTGTCATTGTAACAAATTGTTGGAAGACGACAGTATTTGTAGGCTCTAAATTCATCTACAGTGACGATGACGAACATCAAAGTATTGTTGTTTTAGCCATATTTACCGTAGTCGAATTACGTTACACCATCATAATCCATAATAATTGACATTAGGGACGCTCAAATAAAATCGAGCCTCCAGGTTCCAGCTTCCAGCAAGTTTTTTCTTTGTCCGATGTCCAATAAAGATTTGCATAAAAAACTATAAACTTGAATGATATTTTTTTGTGTCCAGCTTTTAGATTCCAAACTTTTACTCAGAATAAGATTTGATTGGAGGAGGTCCTGAACATGATGTAATGAATCAATGAGGAACGTATGATGAAAGATAGTAGAGAAAGATGTACTAGAAGATGCCTTATGTCATTACAAAGTATAATTTTTGGCTCCCGATATGATGATGAGTGTTATATAAAAAAAAAAAACGTAGCGGATTGTCCTTCATTTCATCTTAAATATCACATAAAATTTTAAAAATGAACCAAACACCTGTCAACATTCAGCCTAGACCTCAACAAACTGAGGAACTGGAAACAACTCCACGTCTGTCTGCAGCTACCCCTAGAACCCCAGGGAAGCTCCACGACTAATAGTCGTCCTGGTGTTACAGACAAGATCCCGAATGCAAAGAGCTGGATCAATGACTTCGATAGTAATGGCAAGTGCTCAAAAGATATTGTGGTTGAATGGATGCTAGTAGGAGATAATTGGAGTAAATTCAGCGGATGTGAAAGTCAAAAACCAGGTGAAGCCGAAAGCCAAACAGGTATGGCGAAAAAGCTGGCCCAAATCCTCGTCAACAGAGGACATCGTGAAAGAACCACAAAAAGTATCATAGAGACGATTAGATATTTGAAAAAATCGTTTACCGCTACTTACAAGACGGTAACCGCTACTGGATATGGTGTTGATCCTGCTGTTGATGGTACTGTCACTGTTGAAGGTAAGAAGAAAACTACTAACTGCTAACTATTATACCGTTAAATTTGTTTAACTTACTATATCTAAACTTTCAGAGAAAACCACTCATTTGTTTAAGTGGTATTATGATCTTCTCCCTTTACTTGGCTCGGATCCACTTGTAACTGGTGAAGGAATGCAGTCGAATGGGAATATCGTCAGTGGGACTCCTGATTTAAGTGCGTATGATGAACAGCCTGATCATGAAGACGATGTTCATTCAACCAACATGGATGATGTTGATGATGTCAACTTGGATGATGATGATGATGATGATGATGATGATGTTTTGCCCCTCTCTTCCACTAGACCACCTTCGCCTAGACAAAGTAGAGGAAAAAAGAGGAGTCTCAATGAGTGCATTACCGACTTCTTTGAGAGACAAAGAAAAGCATCTAAGAAGTATGAAGATCGCGAGGACGAGCTATTGGAGTTTCAAAGAGAAAAGAGGGATGACGAGAGAGTAGCAATGATATTCGAGAGACAAAAGCAATGGCTGCTTTTGAATAAAGAACTTCGAAACGAAGAAAAAGGATCTGAAGGATATGAAACCATAAAGAAGTTTATGGAAGACCTTGCAGATTATTAACCTATTTTTTTTTTAAATAAATGTTTATTAATTTTGAGCGTTGTTATACAATATATCATTCTTCAACTGATTTCTTCTGAAATTTAAACTACTATCATCATCTGACCTATTCTGCGAACTACTGATGAATCTTCTATGTCCACTGGCCTCTCTGAACTCCTCTATGTCAGTTGAATCTTCTAAAAGGAAATTATGCATAATGCAACAAGCACGAATCCATCTTCCCGCTTCGATCAAAGTTTTCCTGTCACGAATTGTAATACGAAGCTCTTGAAGGCTTTGGAACTTTCCTTTCAGAATTCCATTGCAATGTTCAATTGCGATACGAGTTTGAGCTACATACAAATTAAATTTCTCTATTTCTTCTTTTGTAGCCTGTACTGAACCGGTTCTGTATGATGAGATGACAGTCGAGGTAACACTGTATGCACTATCAGCTAATATATATTCACCAGGGGAGAAATGTCTATGTGGGGATTTGGCCAGACTTGTTGCTTGATAAACATTATTATCATGAATAGCACCAGGACATCCAGTGACACAAACACGAATTCTTCGTTTGTGATCACAAACGAGCATTGTAGAGATACCATACGCACGTTTATAAGAATAAAAATTATTCTTGGCATAGCTGGGACTACGCTCGGTTCTTATAAATGTACCATCGACAAATCCGACGCATGACTTGAAGTGGCTTCTTTCGCCTATCTTCTTTGATATATGTTCCCTTTCTTCTGCCGCTGGCCAGTAAACATACTGATCTTCTTTAGCCAGAATTGCATTTATGGTTCTCTTGGTGTAATTGATCACAGTACCTTCTACTTTTAATGTTAGATCATAATAAATCTGAGCGTTTTTTTTTGTCATACCAGAAACACCAAAGTAATCGGATACCTGCGTGATTGAAGCAGCATTTCCTTTACATCCCAATCGATGAAAAGTGATCAAGAAATGGAGCTCAATTTTCTCTTTCGTGAAGTTCTCGAACTCCTCATAATCACCAAACGCTCTGACTGCGTCTTTGAAGGCTTCTTTACTCATCCTTATTTTACTTTTAAAGACACTTTCTCTACCTTCGTTTAATAAATCGAGATATGTGCCAGTACGAATACGAGTACCCCAGTTTTTTTTTACGCTGTATCTTTCGGTTTGTAAAGCAAGGTAAAAAGCTGCCATTGTTTCCAGATTCTGTTTTGTCATTGCGATTATGCGACGATCTACTTCGGTCGACTTGGTTTCTCGTTCATATTTTGTAATGAAGAAAAACAGCATTTTTTTAACGTCTTCCATGAGACGTTTTTTAGTTGACAAGAGAGGCATAATAATAATAAAAGTGTTGTTGAAGTGGAAAAGACTAAAGTAATAAATTATGTCATGCTTGATAGCCTTACATCATGTAACGAAATACCAAAATGTTATTGGACGAAAAAAAAGCTGGAATTAATTTTTATTTTGCTGGAGCACTTTTTGCTCCAGCAAATTTAAGAAATCACAAAAAGAAATCGGAAAATGCTTGGCCAATAGAATTTATCTAAAATTTGCTGGAAGCTGGAACCTGGAGGCTCGATTTTATTTGAGCGTCCCTAATGTGTTAGACGTTAAATCAGTGAATTATCCAATTATATTTGGGGTTCTTTAATTTTTGTAAGAGACGAAATATTTGAGTAATCAACTGTGTATTGTCTTGCTTGTGCAAAATGAGAATTTGTTCAATATGGTACTGTAGAGAGACAAGTGTTATTATTTTATAGACTGGAACTCGAAGCGAACAGTAATAACCTTTGGTTTAGGTGCAAATCATACTCTCTGTGGTATTTGACAAATATAATACACTAGACAAATAATGAGATAAAAGTATATCTGTATTGGAGGTAAAAATAGGCTGAAAAAAACTCTGCTGCTATGAAGTATTTGATCCTTTTGTTATTGGACAACTGTCTTGGGCTTTCATGATGAGTCAACTTTTCTGGTCTTAGAGTAGATCCATACTTTTTTTCCTGTCTTGGGTTAAATGAATACCACCAAGGCTATAATGTCTCGCCTGATTCGTCCATTCGGACGAATGTTTAGTAAGTGTTTACCTATTTACTAAAAAAAACGAATTGGGTAAATTTACCCATTTACTCGTTTGGACAAATTTATAGTAAGCGTTTACCCATTTACCCAAAAAAAAAAAAAAAAAAAAAAAAACAGGATTAAATGCATAATTAAGGGGGTGTATATTTTAAAATAAGCTCTCCCTTTCAGCCTTCAGCCAAATAAAAAACTTTCGTTCATACATATTGAATCATTTAATACATTCATTCGTTTGAAAAAATTGGTTTGCAGTTTTAAAAGTTGATTATATATTTTATTAAAAAGAATGAAATAATGATTTATTTATATCTGGGTATTTGAGGACAAATTGCTATGTAGAAGGATTACTACTTAAATGAGCTAAAACGTAAACGGTACATGGCATAACATGAAGGCATTGATTATTTTGTATAGGAAGCAACGTATAATCTAAAAACAAGGGGGATAACCAAAGTTTTCTAAATGAATATTAGGTTAGTTTATGATAAGAAGACTCGAAATTGATACGTACTATTCCTTTTTCTAAACAGAGTAGCCGCCACTACGGTAAAAACAAGAAGCTTAAGTCTGAAGAGATAATTAGAGAAAAGAAAAGCCATAAACGAAAAATACTTACTTATAGCACTGGCGTAGTACACTGCAAGCACGGCCTTTATACACCTGTCTATGCTGATTTAAAAAAGAGATAAGTAAGGGAGGGGACTTCAGAGATGGAATGATGAGTTTACCAGAGTGTAATTGCAAAAGAAGTAAGCCCAGACGTTTATTCATTACATGGTTACGAGAAACAAGAACGAATAAAAGTAATTTTTTTTTAAAAAAAAAAAACTGATTTATTAAGGTAAAAAGATAAAATATAGATATTAAGGACCCTCACAAGCAACAAAATTATTTTTTTAAAGATCCCGATTTAGGACTTTATTATTATTTTTTTTTTTTTTTGAAAGGTTACAATTTTGACCGTACGCTTACGGCTGGGGCTCCTTTGATCCAATCAGATCCCTCTATCTTGACTTAACGGAGTTGTATTGGGCTAATCAAATCACTTGGTTTGAGTTAACTGAGATTAAATAAACTGATTTTCTTTCTTTTTATCTCTTTTTTGAAGTTTCAAATTGTTCCTGACACAATTGAAAAGAACATTATGAATAATCTCAACCTCAGCTCTGATGTCGAAAAAACAGGAGGGGAAGGAAGTTTCCCGAGATTTAAACAGAAACGTGGTCGTCCATCAGGTGGAAAGACTGAAAAAAAGCCTGAAGTTGTTTACGGAAGACCGAGAAAGCAAATCAAGAACCAATCGTCAATGTTGAATTTCACAATGCAGGCGAAAGCAGTAAGACGACGTTCTTACTTATTATATAAGCTTTACTGTTGAGTCATTCATATCTTTTTTTTTTAGTCTTCGAACACTATTCACAATGAGCAGGAACACCAACAAACGAATGTTGAAGAGATCGTCGACAATAATGTTGACACAACAGTCGATGAATCTGTACCTGAACAGAGTTTCAGTAATTCGGTAGTAGTTGAGCTTGAAGAAAATCATTCCTCTTTAGTCGACCAAGAAGAGGTGGTTGCCACTGAAATTTCAACTTCTGAAAATAGCGTTGACGATGAGAACGAAGACGAAGTTAATATTGATGAATTTCCCAACATCGATATCCAAACTGCAGATTTGTTGGATGAAGATAAGGGAAATGATAATGAGTGGGGAACAGACGATGAAGGCGATACAGAAGAACTAGACGAAAACGAATTCATCACTGTTGACAACGATGAAGCTTCTATCCTTGAAGAAAGCTACGTCAATAAGTATCTTGCTGAGTTACAGGAGAGATTGAAGGGGAAAAGACCAGAAGAGTATCAGAATGGCACTTTTTGGGTTCACCGAAAGAATCCATACTTTATGCTTGATAGTAATAACAAAGACCCGGGATACTTCTATACACCTAGAGTGTTTGTATGGTTCCCTCATCATTTAGTAAGAGATTTAACGTGTACGACTTGTGAAGCAAAAATAGGTGTAAAGGGATTCAATAAGAAGCCTAGAGCTAGGAGGATTATCGATTTAAATGAGTACGATCTTAAATGATAAGTTTCTTTTTTTGTCATTTCTAATGTGTTTAATAATTTTTAGCTGTTTTTACCTGATGACTACAAGATACAAGTGTCGTAACAAGGATGTTAAGCACACATTTGATGGGTTAACCCAGCTTTGATCCGACAACTTCCACTTCATTTACAAGCTGAATTTCCATCTGTCCTTAATCATCGATCTGGCCTTTCTAAAATGCTTTGCAAACTGATGAGACCACTCTTTCAACATGAGATCGGACCTCATCGTACGTCTAAAGTCTTTCGCGTGATGCACACTGAGAAATATGACGAATTGCAGCTTCAATACTACACAACCCTTGATCATGATGCCCAAAGTTCTTCCGTATTATCTATGCTTCAGTCAAGACAATATCCTGAGTTTTCTCAATTCAAAGACAAGATGCAATATAATGGCTATGTTCCTTCTGCTAATTACATTAGCTATGTATACAGCTCCTTGATAGCGAAGGTTCGTCCTTTCATGGATCAACTTATGTCGTTTGTAGACGGCACTGTTTTAAAAGGGGATCATTCTTTCAAGATCATTGATCACTTGGCGAAAATCAATGGGTTTTCAACGTTTTCTTGCCTCTACACTGTTTTAAATGAACATGAAGAGATCCGTTTACAAGTCTTGGCACAAAGCCAAAAAATGGATCATCTAGCACCTCAATTTCTGCAGATGATGGATACTTACAAAAAGCTTAATATGAAAGAGCCTGAGCTTTTTTATACAGATAATGTCATTGGAGACCAAGGATTCTTAAAACATGTGATGCCATCCTTAACCAAAGACGTTGTACCTATTCCCAAATGTACAAATGGACAACAGCAACACAACAAAACCCTTTTCTTTACTTCCTATTATTACCCTGCCAGATACTTCAAAGACCAGAGTTTTAAGATCTGAAGTAGAGAACAATGAGGCTTGTATCAAAATATTTGGAAATACTGATGAGTATAGTAATGAAAGTTTTGTTGGTTTTGATTGTGAATGGATGATATCCACAAGTGGAGTATCCTTAATGCAGATGTGCTACCAAAATGAAATTGTTTTGTTCCGTGTACATGAATTTGATACGAATACGTTTCCTCGTGAGCTATCTAAGGTTCTTAGCTGTTCCAAGATTTTAAAATTAGGGAGAAATATCAAGGCAGACTGTACAAGAGTGAAGCGTGTATTTGGTGTTGTGGTATCAAACCACGTAGATCTTGGGCCATTTTGCTACAACCGCGACTTAGTTAATAACTCTCGTCCCCGACTTGATATTCTTTGTGGAAGCATTTTATCTTTGCAACTACCTAAGATATCTATCATTCGTTGTGATGACTGGGAAAGAGATGATTTGACAAGTGAGCAAATAAGCTATGCAGCATTAGATGCTTGGGTCGCTTTAAAGATTTATGAAAAGGCTAACGAAGAACCAGCTGTAAACGAAAAGGTTACGAAAAAGTCACAAAAAGGTACTTTTGTTGCAGTTTATAACCAAACATCCGCAAGAGTGATGCCTTCTGCCTATGAATTCATTGAGGATAATGAAGGATCCATTGAAGCTCATCTAAAAGATACCAGGCTTGTAAAGGTCGATGATGTTCAAGTGCTTTCCATGCTTCTTAAAATCATCAAGAAAACGGCAATCCTGAAGCAAGAACTTTAAGTGATTTGGGTGATCCTCCTTTTGTATTAAGAATCAGCAACCACTGTTTGAGAACGGCCTCAAAAAAACAATACGACCTTAAAAAGCAGCAAGATTTGTCAAAAGTATCTCCTATTCCCTCAGAGTCAGACACCATCCATCCGAATACGTCTCTTGACTCAGGGAATGTACATGTACCATCAAGAATCCTGAAAGATGCTTTTCATGTAATGCGAATGATACGTGTTTCCTTAAAACATGGCATGGCCAAAGAGTTTTCTCGTCGCTTTAGAGATGCTATGTTTGTTGTTGATCTTGGTGATAAAAGATTAGTGAGCCAATATCTTGAATCAATAGGAACTGATTGGGAGAGCTATATGGTGAAAAACCCGGAATTTGTTTTGGAGCATGTACGAAGATATATACCACCACCCGAAGAGTTGTATAAATCTGTCTCAATGCTTTTCATGCATTACAGTCCTGCAAAGTGCGTATTGAGCGGGAAGCCTTTGTCCAATGAAGACGCATGGAGCGCTTCTAAGCATGTTTTGGAGGAGATAAGATTTGGTCACGTTTCAGACGTATTAAATGGTCCCGTATTATATGCAGAAAAGGGATTCGACAAGAATGGATTGATGAAGTACAGGTGTTGCAGAGGTACTAGTTCTGTAGAAGACTCTGTACATATGAACATCATAAGAAAATTTGCATCGTACAATGCAGGTCCTCGTTTAGCTGATATGGTTCTTGCTGACTATCGTCTTTATCACAACACCGATGTAAGAGAATTTCAGAGTATACTTATATATAAGCTCGATTGACCTAATACGTATTATACTAAATTACAATTTATGAATTTTTAGGTTGGCTCAAGAAATCGCTACGGAAAAGTGCATAAAGGTCATTACAGTCCCTGGTTACATCAATCAGTCAATACTATTAGAATCAAGCTGGGTCATACACCTATTGACAGCTACTTTACGAATAGACTCGGTAGTACTTTTGAATATGAGCAAACAAAAGAGACGTATGGTATTACAGCATTACCAAATGAAGTAATGCGAGAGTACAATATATTACCAGCCATCAACCATTTAAGCAACCAAACGTTTTCAAAAGCCAAGTTGCTCGAACTCAGTCTCCTCCCTGTTGTGAAGCTTGACATTATTGGATGCTCTGTCAAAGACTTTGTGTACAACTTTCTAGCAATCTGCCAAAAGACAAAGTTAGCTGTCACTGCGGTACACACTAATCAAGAGGTTAAGCTATACGAAGAGTTTATGAAAAACCCTGAAAAGCGACGTTCTATAAGCCTCACATCTGGAATAGCAACACCAAATTTTGTATGCTTTGCTAAATTATGGTCCAGTTATTGTAAGGAAGGAAGTAATATATACTACAAGACGTCTAGACATCTTGAATCGTACTACAATGTATTAGATGATCGACAAAAGTACTATGATACTGTAATATTGAATATCGATACAGTACGTCTGGTAAGGTTTGCTTTGACCTCAGAAAGTAGATCCACTGTTTCTATTCCAGCCCATGTACAAATTACAGCGGATCAAGCTATACAGAGGATGATTCAAAGTGAAACTGTGGCTTCGTTGTCTCCTCCACCTCCCTCCAGAGAGCAACATCAACCAATGCCACTCAGAGCACTGCTTCCAGTACCTGTTACTGATCCAAGTATTTCATTTTCTTCAGGTAACTTACAGCAACGAGCACGTAGAACATGTGCTGTTTGTAAAATTGCTGGATGCAAAGGCGCAAATATGCATAGCCGTTGCTCAAACAAGTGTGGCGTTTGTAAACTTGAGAGCTGCAATGGAAGATACAAAGGGCCTGTTTTGCATGGAGAACAAAAATAAAAAATAAACCAAAAGTGATACTGTTAGAACTTGGATACCACTTTTATTTATGGACGAAAAAATATAATTAAAAACGTATTGAAAAAATAATGTATTTGGTCTATGAGAAAAAACTATGGATATTTATATAAAGAACTGGGATAGTTCTAGGGAGAATAGTAAGCGCCTTATTGGATCATGATGTAGTAATCTGGTGATAGTAAATAATCAACATGTCTTTAATTCTAGCCCTTCCATACTGAGTATATAAATATTAGTCAGAGGGATCAACAGTTATAACATCAAATGACAAGAGTAATATTTGTGCTCAGGATCTATTAATATTCTATAGTCCAGACCCATTCGATTGTATTGCTTTTGCAGAATAAATATTTACTCGACACAGGGATGTGCCCTATGTACAGACTCCAACGTTAGGATGAGAACAAGTGGGGTAATGCGTGATTCATGATTAACTTTTATATTTATTATCCATCCATAATGCGATGTGACAATTAACTTTATTATTATATCTATGATATCCTTAACAGGGCCTACCTGCCAAAATTCCTCTTTTACATAATTTTAAACCTTAGCCATCTGTATTTTTCCTCTATTAAAACTTGAAGTATTATTGACATTCGCTCAGTAAAAAAGCCGTTTATTAATGTATTCCTGTAAAAATCTCGGTGTCCTTCGGACACCGAGATTTTCAATAATTAATTTTTTTTTCTGGGATAATTAATTCAAAATTCAAGATAGCCCCAGACATGGTTATAGGGCCACAATTTTGCCAAATAGATGAATAAAAAATTAAATGGATATATATAGGCGATTAACAATAACATCGAATTTTATCCAGTGCCAAAATTTTCGAAATATCCCAATAAAGAATTAAAATCCAACGACCCCAGAATCCTTCTATCAGATGAAAAATCAGCCAAATTGGGCTACTGAACTCACCAATGTTTTTGTTTTTTTTTTTTTTTTTTTTTTTTTTTTTTTTTTGATAAAAGAGTTGTGTTTGTGATCCTCTTCATTTTTATTTAACAAAATGCCTTTCCAAAAGTACACTACCATCGTCATATGGGATTCAGCAAGCACCAACGTTTTGATCGAGTTGTTTTCCGATTACGTTGTAAACGTGGGTGTTATTCGCTCACCTCAAGCAAAGCTTAATTTGAACAAGGCAACGGAAGATGCTTTTAATGCCAGTGACGCTATCAACGGTAGAAGGGACTTTGCAGCGATGAATAACAAGTGGATTCGCCTCTGTGATACGTTCAGAACCAGACGAGACGATGCTAATTCTACTGGTAGTGCACCTCTTTAACACTGGGAGTTTCACGATCTGATGGAACAGGCAACATCGAGAATGCAATAAAACTGTAGTCGAGACTTTGTTGTTGGTAAAGTGTAGAAATGTCTGATTCCATAATCATATTTATATCATCATCAAGTCCAAATAAAATTTATTGCGATTCAGCAACTACTGTAACAATTTGAGATAGGTTCATTTTGTTTTCTCTAGAAAAAAAAGTATATCGAAACAATAGAGTCCTTGAAAAATAATAACAGATAGGTTAGCATTTTGAGTGAACTTTATATTTTAATCGTTCAAAAAGGGTCAATAAAAAGCAACGCCATGGATTTCGGAAAAAGCTTTCTTTTGGAAGTCTGAAGTAACCTTTCACAAAAAAAAATAAATAATAATAAAGTCCTTAATCGGGATCTTTAAAAAAATAATTTTGTTGCTTGTGAGGGCCCTAAAAAAGAAAAAAGGAAAAAGGAAAAGGAAACAGAAAAGGAAAAAAAGGACTCCGTTTATATGTACTTTTTAGAGGTTGCTGTTACGACGGAGGGATGACTGGAGGCAGATAAATTTTTTTGTATACGGGGCTTCTTGACAGCAGGATACTAAGACAGATACTCGTCTGCTTCAGGTAAATGAAATGAATGAGTAATTTTAAGGTTTGGATCTCAATTTTTATTCACCCAATCTGGGTAAGTATCCGCCCATAGACGAATGCTCGTCTGCTGCAGGACAGTGGAACGGATTGTACTAAAATCGCATATAAAATCATTCCATCGATCCTTGATCGACAGGTACATAATATCATAACACTCATAAAAAATAATAGCATAAAAAATATCGTGAGTTATACATTTACAACTCAAGGTTATTAGATATTCCAATAGAAGATCCCATTTCGAATAATAGATTGGCTACACTGATAAGGCTCATCAGTCATTAGTAAATGCAGCCAATAATACCAAGTGAACACAAACGAGCCCATAATTTTACCCACGCTTTAAATAGCTATAAATACCCCCCTTTCTTTCAGAGATAAAAGAAGAATTCACTTTTAATAAGAATAAAAAAGCCTACAAGCAATATTAATCTTATTCTTCCTGTTTTTTTATCTTTTATTTTTCCGTGTCAAACAAACCGTTTTTCCACACGGATGAAGTGAATTTTATTTACTCAATGTGAGTAAGTATTTGCCCATAGACGGATACTCGTCTGCTGCAGGTAAATGTAACGGATAAAAAAGCTTACATTTTTGTGCAACCTTTATATTTTACTCAGAATGAACGAACAGTTACCCCTGGACGAATAGTTACCCTTTTGAGTAAATGAAGTAATTTTATTTTTTGTGTACCATTGTTTATTTACCCAAAATTAACGGATACTCGCTCACGGACGGCTATCCGCTCAGATCTGAACGGGACGCTTACCTCCAGATGACTATTCGCCCATTCGTCCGCATTTAATCTGTTTAAGTAAGTTTTTTTAGCCTAGGTGTACTATATAATGTTTTTGTTTTCAGTTCCAGCTATACCAAATCCGTGGATCTAGAGCAAGAGTATTCTTATAAAATTGTAGTGTTATGAGACACCTAATTATCGGGTCCTGCAACGGTTACTGTTAAAAATGCATACTTTTTTGTCATGTTTAATTATCAGTAAAAGACAATAGTTGTGATTGATCTTTTATTCATACATTTTGCAATGAACAGCAAACGATCACAAATATATAATAACGGGTTTCTGTTCTCCCCGCCAGATTTACACATTTTTTACACATTCTGTCTTTTAAATCAACTAATCAAAAACTCGAAATTTTTTCGGGAAAAAAAAGTGGAGGAGCTTTTGATCATGTCGAGTTTTTTTTTTTCACTTTTTCACACATATTGGGTTTTAAAAACACGAAATATCATGCTTTAAATTTTTGTATTCATGGTAAAACCGTTTTAAAATTCTTCTCATAATGATTGATTGTTCTTTTTCCTCTGGAGAATTTGCTTCTAACAAAGCCGGAGTATGTGTTCGGGATGGAGATAAAAATTAAATTAAGGTAACAAAAGAAAATACTGTTAGAACTTTGTATGTCTTTTGTGATAATTGAGAATAAAAAGGGAAATGTAAATTGGAAAATAAAGCAAGTAAAGAAATGAGACTCTATAATCCTTTATTGTAAGTTGGAGAGTTTGTCATGATAAAAATAGAGGTCCTTTTTATATTCAATTATTACTTCAAGATTTTTCCTGCGCAGATCGAATTGAATATTTACCCGCAAACTGGGAAATGGTAGAATTAGATTTAGAAATCAGTTACATACGAAACATAGCTTATTGTTATATACAAGAAGCTCGTTGACCCATACCCGGCATTTATAGAGCATTATAGATTATCCATTCAATGACAGGGTCCTTGATTGGATTACTAAAATAAATTTATGAGAAACTAGAAGATTCGGCGGCTACTCGACCAATCCAGGAATGATTATGAAATCTGAACTCAGTTTGACATATGAGGGAGCTGGTACTGTGTCGTACCAATAGGAATGTATTCGCAATATGGTACTTATAATACATAGTTTATATGCATTATAATTGAGTGACAAGATAAGAGTAATTGTATTCGTGGAGTTAGGCGTCAAATACGACATCTTTTATTTTGAGGAAATTTAGATTAAGGAATTCTACTAGCAAAAACTATAGGTATTTATACTAAATGATTAGATGGCTTTCGGATAATATATGTGACGCGTTAGAGGAATATGATATAATGTTATACGTAATATCTGATTAAATAAATATGTTATGAAGTAATTCCTGCCTTACTTTGTAAAAACAAAAGTAAGTGAGGATCTAAATTCATCTCCGCATATGACATTACGTAAATGCCAAAGAGAAAGTTTAGTGCGTGTAATATTCAGTAACCAAATATTCCGGCCATGGTGTCGTATTTGGGTACGATTTACTTAAGAATAACGAGGCTTTTTCAAACCAAACCTCCGTTTCGGTAAAAATTTTGACCTTCGCTGCGCTGCGGTAAATTTTTGACCTGCACTATCGTTCGGTACGCTGCGCTTTGAAAAAGCCTCGTATCGTTTAAATAAATAAACTATGAAATTAAAACAACCTTTGATGTTGCATATCAGCATACGCTTGTAAACTGCTATACAACTTCTCCTACATCGAGTACATAATTCTATATTAAAGATTGCATGATTGGCCTAAATACGATATACGAATGACAGTTGGATACAGAATGCTATACCACTGAGTTACGATATCACCGATCGAGAAGAGAAGCTTCTCAGATCAAATTAAAAATTGTAAGAAAGAGAAACTTAATATTAATAGTTCTCTCAACGGAATAGCTACCCAGAGAGAGAATATAACAGCTATTAATATAAATGGTTCATTTACTTATATATTCATATAATTAAACTGCTGATAAAGAGTATAAAGAAATAGTGTATAAATTAATGGATACCTATCTTCTACAACCAAATAAACAAATATTGTTAAGACATTTTATATTTGGGATTGTAATTTATTCATTACACAAATAATGAATAAATGATCAATTATTATGTTCTATTGCCAATTACACTTGACAAACAAGTATGCATCTTTTACAGTAACCGTTGCATGATATGATAAATAAGTGTCTCGTAATACTAAAGATTTATTAGAATACATATGCTCCCGATCCACTGATATGGGACAACGTTAACTGGAAATAATTTTAACGAGTAGTATTCATTTAACCCAAGGAGTGAAACAGAGTATAGATCTATTTCAAAACCAGAAAAGTTGACTCATCATTAAAACTCAGGAGAGTTGTGCAATATAAAAAGGATCAATTATTTCATAGCAGCAGAGTGCTTTTAGTCTATTTTTACCTCTAATAAAAATATACTTTTATCTCATTACTTTTCCATTGTAATATTTTGTCAAATACCACAAATATTCTTACTTTGCGACTTATAGAGAATCTGCAAGATCAACTCCGTCGAGCAATTGCGCACTACAAGGATAATGGTTTGGTCGAAAACCTTGATACCATGATGATAATGTTCGGATCTAGATCAATTGAAGTGCATACCCAGAGCAAGATCAAAGACTTTGAAAGCGTGACCGAGGCGTATCTCATATCATCTTTCATACAAGTATAAGACATACATTTAAATAATAACATTGATATGAAAACATATGAAGGTTACATCAGCCACATTGAGGTGCCACAGCTATCTGAATTAAGAACTACATTTCCCCCTGAATATTGTGCTACAAGACATACACAGTTTAAGAATGAATGTTATTGTTATTGACATCTCATTATGGCCTTTCTTTATGGAATCATTACATCCGAGTATTATCTGGGTGAATCTACCCTCGACTGTCATCAGCCCATCTGTGATCAATGTCTGAAATAATGTGTATATAAAGACCCCCTTTTATTTGTTTAATAAAGCCTGAGTTAATTTTTGCAAGTTTGATAATTTTCTTGTTTTTATTTTATAAATCTACACCGATTTCCACATTCCCAACAACTTTCGCCGCTCAGTTGATCTCGGATGCAGAAGCTTACACCCCGGTAATGCCACTGTACCGTGGCTGAAAAGAACTGGATGGCACGTCGTATGCTGATTTCAGCCATTCAAATTGCTGACCCAGATAAAGTAAGTAATATTTTTGTATACAATGGTTCATAATGTGGTATCTAACTGAGCTTATTGTAGGATCAGCCAGTACGACGTCCAGTTTTCTCAGGCGTGTCCAACAACTTTGACAGCTTGGGGTTATCCGAAATGTCTCTGGGTAACACGTCCGCATTCAATGTCAGCATGAGTACTTTGAGTTCTTTTGGGCGGGTCAGAATGCCAGACGACGATGCTCCGTCAGTCTCTTCTAACAGAGACATTCTCAACTCTTTGTCTGACGATGTGTTTGACAATGTGCTTGACGAGGTGTCTGAGGAGATGTCTGAGGAGGTGTCTGAGGAGGTGTCTGAGGAGGTGTCTGAGGAGGTGTCTGAGGAGGTGTCCGAGGGGGTGTCTGGTGCGAAGAAACAGCTTGCCAATTCAAATGCAGGAGGTGAAACAAGACGAAATCAACGGTCTCGTAATGCTTAGATCCGTTTTTTTTAAAAGTCAACTAAAAAAGTTTGTATAAAAAACCTTCTATTTTTTTCTTTTCTTCCCCTAACAATTTTTTTTTTGTATTTAGCTTTGATGTAAATATAGAGATGTCCAGCCCCCATCCCATCCCTAACTATAAGGTAAACTAGTTAGTGGACTTCTCGCATCCGTGAAGGTAAGTTCAATATTCTTCTGTGCAACTAACTAAACCTGCTCTTTTTGGTTGTAACCATTCAATTGTAATGTAAGTCAGTGATTATATTTGATTGTATTATACTCTAACACTGTATTCTATAGATATAATGCATACAAAACTCTCGCTAGGCTATGCTAAGGTAAATAAATAAGTGATTGTGACCTGTGTAAGCCACCCATTAATAATTTTAACTCTAGATATGTAGCTCTTCTATTCGTATAATACTCTTACGTGTCAATACAAAGCACGCGATAAGATAAGGTAAGTAAAACAGCACTGTAATCTACATAAGCCACCCACTAATATCTTTAATTTTAGGTATGTAGCTTTTCTATTTGTATAATACCCTTCCATTTTACCTGTAATTTCACCTCATAATCCATAATCCCTTTCGCCGTTATTATTTTATAAACATTTAATAAAAAATAAATAAAAATTTTCATAACATAAACACATAACTGTTCATAATACAAGGGTATAAATTTTGATAAGCAAGGGATAATTTAAGGATACCGCTGAAATACGGCCAATAATAGTAAAACAATTGATGACATTCGTGATAAATACGACCAATAATAGTATCGCATTCTTGATAAATACGGCCAAAAAGTGTAGAAATTGATCGCATTCGCGAAGATTACGGTCAAAAAGTGAAGAAATTGATCGCATTCGCGAAGATTACGGTCGAAAAGTGTGAAAATTTACCGCCATCGCCGCGATTACGGTGAAAAATTGACCGCCGTCCCGTTGATTGGGGTCAAAAATTCATCGCATTTTTGCGGGTTATTATTTGATCAAAAATTGACCGCCATAGAAATTTTGCGGTGAATTCTTACTCAACATGTGCGTTTCTTGCACGCCCATGGATGATTCTTTGATGACGGTTAAGGTCAGTATTGGTTGTGAGATTTATGTGACAAATTGTGCAGTAAGTATCATCGTTGTAAATAGAGAATTCGTTAAAAGACGTTGCTTTGCGTTGTGAGTATAATTGTAAATTACGAAGTTTGACAAAAAATTTTAACTGCCTTCATTTACAGATTTGGTCTCATGTAGTGTAACAAAATGCTGATACTTTTAAATCACATTTTTTCTTTTTTTTCTCCTTTCTCTCTTCTTTCTCCCTTCTTTCTGCCTTCTTTCTCCCTTCTATCTCCCTTTTTTAATAAAAAATATGATTAACTTTCGTTTCGTCTTTAAGAAGCCATCGTCTTAAGGCAATTAATACACATATTATAAGAACCTGATTAACAGTTCATTAATCAACAGAAAATTGAATGCAAGTATTGCTTTGTGTACTGTGGGTAATATACACGCGTTTTTGTTAAATCTTGTTTTTAGTGCATTTATTAACATATTATATCTTCTCTTAAGCTGCTTTTCACTTTTGGCGTTCTGAATCCTAGTATGGTATGACATTTCCATCTTTTTTATATCATTTTTCCTTTCTAAAATGAATTTTTAGTGTAATTTTTCCTCTGCTTGTCCCTCTCGTAAAGTTACAAGGTACGCGTATTTAGGCTAATGCCAATACTACCCTTCGGTTTTCTAACATGCTTTTTACAATAGTGTCTTTCTCTTCTATCTTTTGGTATTTGCTTTTATCGCGTTACGGCTGGACATCCTCATCCAAAGCAACAGTTTTTTTATGATTATTTGTATACATTTTTATCCAATAAACTTTTATTATTTTGATGCTACGTAATCGCTATTATATCGTTTTTAGACCCCCAAAGACCCACCAGCTCACCCCCATTACCAAATGGTCTGCAAAACATTCCTCTGGGTGTGTAGCAAACTTCTTACTTCAAATAACTGCCCTTTTTTACCAGCATGGACTCTGATAGATCCTTGTCTGGTAAGCCGGGTACACCTGGAAGCAATATGAGTACATCTAGCTCTTTGGCTCCTGGTGATCGTATTATATCTGTTAAACCTCTATTGATGGTATTGGTTGGGTACCAGAGCGACATGAAAGGCTCGAAAAATATGTAGTGACAGCCCACAACATCACTACACATGCACACTCATTCTCAAAATACAATTTTTTTGCGTGCCATCCAAGAAGATGAGAACGTTGATATCAGGCAATGTCTCAATCGTGTGCTAAATCACACATATAGATTATACATAATAAATTCATATCTCATCATCACTGATAAATGATAGCTAAATCATGATCAGGCATAAAAAAGGAATTCGCTAAAGCCGGTCACTATTTTAAAGTGTCACGGTATCGTAACACCAATGTCCAAACTTAAGACATGTTATTGTTATTATTTCTCTATTGACTATGCGTAGCACTAATTGTCCAATATAGATATTGTTATTGATAGCATACTCATAGTTAAGAGTAGTATCCTCAGTCTCGTCCACTCCACTTATTATAAATACTCTTTATTTTTCCTCTTTTTAAATCTTTAGTTAACTTTAACATCAATAAACTCTGACAAGAATTCTAATTGATCCTATTGTTTTTTTCTACCTTTTTTTCTGCAAAACTATCCTCTTTAAGCCTACTTTTGCTACATTTTTTTTCAATTACTCTCTTCGTCAATATGTCAAACCAATCTGAATCTATCTCCTCTCCCCAAAACAACTCTGTTGTTTCACGTGGATCTACTCCTACTGGCTCGCAAGCCCCTCAAGAAGGTTCTGCCTCTAATGTCTCTGGTTCCTTGGAATCCAACTCTGCTCCTATCCTTGGTGAAGAGGATATCGAGATGACTGACGTCGAAAGTCAGGTGAACCCTGTTGTTGAACCTGAAGTAATCAGTGTTGTTCGTAGCACTGACTGGTCTGCTACCCCTTCCGTAATCAATGGATCGTCCAATGCCACTCTTCTTGCCAAGTTGAAGGACCAAAGAACGCGCTTGCTCGCTAGAGCTGACGTTTTGTTTGAGGCTGTTGACAATGGAACGACCAGTTAGGATGACTCGGAATGTGACCAATGCTTGGTCAGAGTAGACGTATTAAACAGTCGTATCAGCATCATTGAAGCTGCCATGGAGAATAAGGCTGACTCTAATAGGATGAAAGGCACTGACCATTCTAAATGGGCGAATGACAGTAGACCTCTTCGATTGAACACTTCGGATATCCCAAAGTTTTAACCAACCTCCACTAGTACTGCCCCTTTTCCCTGGAGAAAAGAAATACGATACTACGAAGGAGTTTCTCAAGATCTTTGAAAAGGTGATGAAGACAGCCACCGGTGACATCGAACTAGTCTGGAGAATTTACTTGCCTTTGGCATTGTCTTATGACTATGATCTTTGGGTGGATACTGATCTCCTAATCTGCAAGAACTGGACCGAAGCCAAGGCCACGTTTGAAAAGAAGTTTGGTAACAAGCGTTCTCGTGAGGAGGCTATCAGACGGGTATACAACTCGTTCATGAACAGCAGTGACACCAGTGAGGATTACACCAACAGGTTTCTTCGTGACATCTTTGAGGCAGGTCTAGTGTTCGGAATGAAGATCGAAACTCTCGAGCGAGCTTCGATCGTGTTCCAGTCGAAGATCGCTCGGATGCGTTTTTTTGCAGCTCGAGCTCGCTCGAAGTTTCTTAAGCTCGGATCGGCTGCGAATACGATAGCTCGAAATCGCTCGCCCTTTTTATTACACAAAGTGCATGTCAAAGTGATGTTAATTACAGAAAATTATGATAATAAAAATGTTATTTATTGAAATCGAAGTTGGGAAAAGAAAAAGAAAACTTTTTTTTTTTACCAGCCTTAACACCAAATTCGGATAATTATATCAAACTATTACTGCATCTATAATTATAATACATTTGGATTTGTGAACATGAAAGTTTTTATTAATTCTGCTACGTCATGTTACTATGGTTGCTGTAAAAAATTGGCTTAGTTGGGTATAGTGTGCAACACTGTTTCATTTTCTATGCTAAATGTGTTTGTTGGTTGTACAATTAAATAAAGGCCAAAGCATTTTAATTGGAATTATTAGAGCATAAATAAAAAAAAATGGTAAAGGGAAGAAAAGATTAAAATCAAGGGGAAATGCCATCTGTAGTCTTTCAAGGACCTTACATTTAAAGTGACTACTATCGACTTTTTAGCCGAGCGAGCTTCGAGCGAGCATCGATCGAAGCTCGCTCGAACCCAAAAAAAGTGGCGCAAGCTCGAGTACAAAAACTCGGTTCGAGCTTTGTTCGAACTGGCGCAAGATCGGTGCAAGCTCAAAAAGTTCGAACACTAACTGATATGTTGTTCCTTCCGTTGTTTGTTTTACCACTTTAAAATGTCTTTTTGTTCATTTTGTTGCATATTTTTACCACTTTAAAATGTCTTTTTAATCATTCCGTTGCACTTTTATTACTTTAAAGCATTATATAATCGAAAAAAAATTTACGTATAAATACACAAAAACTGTGAAAATATAGGGGTATAGAAAACGTTTTTTTTGGTATTTTATTTTGTATTTTCACTTCGAAGCTTCTGAACGTGCATCCATATCATCGCCAGAAAACATTTAAATAGAAATTTTAATTAACTTACTATCAACAAGATATAACGGCAAAAAAAGTCTTTCAATAAACCTCATAAAGAACCAAGGGAATCATAAAATATAACAGCATATAAGACTAAGAAAAAAGTTGGACTTCCCTGAGAAATACAGCTTAAAATAAAAAAATGTAGCCTAAAATAAAAATAAATCGCCCCAAAATTAGAAAATACAGACTAAAATAAAAAAAAATGCAGGCTAAAAAAATTTCCTATGGCCTAAAAACCATTTCATCAGCCTGGAAGAAGCTTTTCTACATCTTGAAGCCTTTAATATCAGCACAGAAAAAGCTCTGAATCTATACAACACAGTTAAAAAACGTAATGAAAAAGTAATATTATCTAGTACCTTCACCATATGTCACAAAGCGAATATACAAACTTTCTACGGAACTTATAAGCCAGGAATAGGATGAGTATTTATATATGCTATATTACCTTTTCTTATTGTTTTGTCTTTTCTAAAATCTGCGAGATTGTACTCATATCATATATTACAAAACTTAGGTAATGTAAATAAGAATTTACGAAGAGAAAGAAAGAGAAAGAGGAAAAAAAAAAAAAAAAAGTAAGTTTATTAATCTATTAGATTATTGTGCGAATTTTATAAAAATTTTAGTTATCTTCTGGCTATTTTTCTTCTAGGGCGGTAGATACGGTCATCTTCTAAAGTCTGTTCGAGCTCTTCGACACCAGTATTCTCATCGCCATGCAGAGGACTATTCCGTTCTTCCTCTAGTTTAACAATAGAGGGAATAGTCTCTTCGTCATTCGACAAAGATCCTGCTTCCCGGGTTGACACGTTCTACAGAAAACGCATTAGAAACATAATAATAAATAAGTGTGATTGCTTAGTCATTGTATTACACTTTTTCACAGTCTGCTGTGAGCTACACTTGCCAACAACCTTTCTGCTCCCCAGTAGTCCTGGCATCTATCCAAGTCTATTTTACCTTTCTTGGCTAATCGTTTCAACATGATGATGTATTTCATCATGATATCACGGGAAAGCTTACCCCAGGTGCAATTTATCAACACCGAATTCTGAGATATCTCAATTCTTAACTCTCCCAAACAAGTTTTGACATAATCTCTCAAAATATGAAGGAAAAAAAAATAGAAATTGCAAGTTTGTGGTGGTACATTTTTACCACCGGTGGTACAATTTCACATCCGGAAGTTCAAAAAATCAACCGGTGGTACATTTTTACCACCTAGTGCGCCGCTGTGATCTACTCGGTATCAGACAAAGAAAAGCCGAATTAATTGCTTATAGAAGACGTGAGGGACTAATTGAAGCACTGATAAAATCTAAAATGTACAGAGAAATAACTGAGCCGGGGACAAGATTTAAGGAAATTATACTTAGAAGGTTTCCTCAAGATTTTGTATTAGAGGGAGAGCAGTTTGGGGACCCTATCTACAATAAGGCTCTTGAAATTCTTTGCCCTGTCCTAACCAGCTATCCCGCTGACTACCGGTTTCGTGGTAATAGCATTTATTATGATTCCAAAGCAAAACCAGTTGAGCATATGCGGGCTTTTTACAAACTGGTTTTATCATTTATTGATATAGAATTACCTCTGTTTAATTGCTTCCCATTACGCCGCTCTTGGATTCCTTTTCTACACAACCATCAATTCAAAAATTCTTTGTCAAAATATTCTTGGTCGTCGGTGGACTAATCGTCAAGATAAGATAGCACTTTGGCGTGAAGTGATTAACCTAAACCCGGATTCACTTAAACACGAAGAAAATGGCGAGCTCCAGTTTAGAGGAACTATTCAAACGGATGGAGTAGGTGTAACTGTGATCAAGAAAATAGGGGATCGTGAGAGCAGATACACCGATCGTTTTGCTGTTGTGGTAGAACCAAATCAGTACATTTTACGAGAGATTGCCCAAGAAACTGTTGGAAGATGTGTTACGATTGATCCTGGACGAAGAGATTTGCTATTCTTTGTGCATCAAAAGTCAACCGCAAACAATCCAGTCAAGTTTCACTTTACTAAACAGTACCAACACAAGTTTGAAAAAATTAAAAAATACCGTCGATCCGTGAAGCTGTGAAACTATGAAACCCGCTAGAGTAACAACTGCCGAAAGGCTTTTGATTAATCACGATTCCTTGAATAGAGATAAAGTTGAACATTATCTTGCAAACAGGTCTAATATGACAGGCATCATCCAAAACCAATATGTCAACTTCCGAATTAATCATCGTACTGCTCATCCCATGCACAGAAAACTGCGGCTATCTGCCTATTTTAAAAAGCAGCAAGGAAACGAGGATCTTATTTCAAAACTAGATGAACAGTTCGGTGTTGAAGCTGTTTATGTTATGGGTAGCTAGTCTACTCCTGATGCAAGGTTTCATGAGCCTGTCCGAGGCCTTGATTCCGTCGGTTGCTTTAAAAAGCTTGTAAAAGGGTTTACTTAATTGGTGAATTTAGGACAACTCAGTGCTGCCCAGCTTGTAAACGTAGAAGTCTTGAAACGTTTCCGATGATTTATGACCCGCGCCCTCATAGACAAAGACTAAATACTCGTGTAATCAGACATAGTCCCTTAAGGTATGTTGATTTTACTTGTTAATAATTTTTTTATCTAATAATTTTTTTTTTCCTTGTGACAGATGTACAAATCAAAATTGTAGATCCATTACTAATAACAAATAGGATTGTTCCTCGTCTATGGAATCGTGATATGGCTGCTTTCTTGAACATGGTTGATATGTATTGTTCGATCACTTCGTGCTGGAAGTGGCATTCTCCCAAGATTTCGACGTGGAGAGGTTCCCCAGAACCAACAGAGAAGAGCAAGAACCCAAAATGAACAAGCAAACGTTAGAAATGTTCGTCAACGTCGCAACTAGAATTTTTTCAGGCCTGTTATTGCAGTAAGCTTGGTACTTCTGTAGGTACCATCAGGATTCTTAGTGAGCATAATCTTCATCTTTTTACAGCTGTTAGCCTCACTCGTTATTATTCCAGTTTCGGTACTGGTTGTGAATATGTCAGATGTAGATGTATTCCGAGGGCGTAATGACGGTGTTCTCGGAGTACAGTTGTATTGACCTTCCATTGAACTTACATCATTGTTTGGGCTGCTGTTGGTACAATCTCCTGATGCAACAGTTTCCATTGGAGTTGACGTAGATAGATATGTATTATCCAGCACATCGAAAAGACGGGCATCTAATTAAATATCGGATAAACTATCCTTCCGTTCTGGAATTGCATTCATGTTCATGTCTTCGTCGTCGGAATCAAGAACTACCGGCTCAGTGATATCCATCGAATCCCGGGATGTAGGCTCCACATCAGGTGTAATGTAATCGGAAAACTTTGGTGAAGTTGGTGTTCGACGAGGCTTTTTTAACAGACATGCATATCGCAGATGCCCCCTGCTATCACACTCCCAGCATTTAGGTTGTGCCTTGACAAGAACGATTTCGGCACGCTTGTGGTGGCGTGTCTTCGGGCAGTCTCGAGCATTATGTGTACCCGTAGCATCGTGACAGTAGGTACAGAAGGGTGGCATATTATGCCAAGTAGCTCTAAATCCACGAAATGGTGAGTTACACCAAGGAACATTGTGCGTCAGTAAAGCATACGGGATATCAGCTTCGGCTGATTGGTAAGTGTCAATGACCGCATATCCTTGTCCGACGTAGGTCCCAAAATCTTTTTCTAATGAGACTCCTACATCAACAATACGTCCAAAGATGTTCAAGCTTTTTCTTAATCCAATTAAGATTTCTTCCTCGTAGCAAAAGGGGAGGTGACTGAGATTTAAACGGATAATTTTAGCATCGTCGTCTAAAGCTGGATGTGGAAAAACGGTTTGTTTGACACGGAAAAATAAAAGATAAAAAAAACAGGAAGAATAAGATTAATATTGCTTGTAGGCTTTTTTATTCTTATTAACAGTGAACCCCTCTTTCATCTCTGAAAGAAAGCGGGGTATTTATAGTTACTTAAAGCGTGGGTAAAATTATGGGCTAGTTTGTGTTCACCTGGTATTATTGGCTGTATCTACTAATGACTGATGGGCCTTATC
Source organism: Mucor mucedo (assembly GCF_025094135.1). Lineage (NCBI taxonomy): Eukaryota > Fungi > Mucoromycota > Mucoromycetes > Mucorales > Mucoraceae > Mucor > Mucor mucedo. The sequence goes on along the minus strand of NW_026252349.1, from coordinate 66,273 downwards.
AGTGTAGCCAATCTATTATTCGAAATGGGATCTTCTATTGGAATATCTAGTAACCCTGAGTTGTAAATGTATAACTCAGGATATTTTTTATGCTATTATTTTTTATGAGTGTTATGATATTATGTACCTGTGGATCAAGGATCAATGGAATGATTTTATATGCGATTTTATATGTTAAGAGCATCCCCAGCAGTGCCCGATAAAAGTCGATTTGCCCGCTAATTAAGGGAAAATTAAAAGTTTTTTACCCCCAGCAGTGCCCGATAAAAAACCCTTAACTTTGGGAAATCAAAATTTCCCATAAATTTTCCCAATCCGAAGTGTTTTTTTAGAGGAAAAAAAACATCAATAACGTGCGATCGAACTTAAATGTTCCAAAATTTTAGACATTTTTTCAAGAGCTTCAGACAACTCAAAATTAAAGATATCAACTTCGACCTCCCCATTTATTGTTAAGTAGATGTTTATGAACAAAAAATGGGGAGGTCGAAGTTGATATCTTTAATTTTGAGTCGTCTGAAGACTCTCAAAGTTGGTCGGTTTTTAAATTTTTTGGCTGGGACTTGGCTGTAGGGGGGAAATATTGAAAGAATATTGTCTATGTGTGTTAATAATTTAAATACCGATCCCAGTTAGTGTAACCTACAACAACGAATAATATAGCGCCTACAGTTACTAAGTTTCTAGTATTTTCTGTCAAATTCTTTTGAATTTCCGGCTTTAGTCATAACAATCGGATTAATTTCGAAAAGATATTCAAAGACGTTCAGAAGGCCCAAAAATAAATATATTTGAAAACGGAAAGAAGGTCAATAATATTTATATGTTTAGGAACGATATTTGGGGAATTGGATTACTACTTTCCTTTTCAATTTGATTGCAAATACATTGTTACTTTCTCGGTATTTATAAGAGAGGCGTAGTCTTAATTTTTTCCCTGGGTAAGCAAAACCAGGCCTGAATGTCAGTCTTGAATGATCTTCAGAAGCTCGAAAAATTATCGGATCAAAAAACCCAAAGTAGATGCATACTAACATAACATACATTAATATTATTTGGGGTTCTTCAAACATTCTTATTATACGTTGTTCGTAAAAAAGTGACATTCTTGTTATCCGTCTATTTTAAACTCAAAATCAATCATCATTGGACAAATTATGAGACGTCTATGGTTATCAATCATTGCAGAGCCTTCAGAAGCTCCAAAAATAAAGATATCAAAAAAATAAAACTTGTGAAATGTTGTTAAAACATATATTAACATTATTTGGGGAGACTTCAAGTAGCTTTTTATGTCATATACTAACATTTTGAACATGATGTAAAACAGGGTTTTGATATTATTTATACTGCCACTCGGCAAAACTCACGTTTAAATTTCTTGAACAGAAAAAAACCTTTTTTATTTTATTGTACTACATACTACATCAAAATGCCTGCACCTAGTAAAAAAACTTTAGCAAATCGCAATAGATTAAGAGATACAACTGGTAAAATTATGGAACAAACAGCTGAAACTGTCGAAGAAGATTGGATTGTCTGGGAAGAGGATACCAACGACCTTCTCAACCATACGGAGCGTATTGCCACACCAAAAAACATCAATGAAGCACTTTTCGATGATGGATCATCTTCCAAAAGACCTAGAAATGGTCATTACAATAAGACTTCAGCAGTAACTATTTGGAGAAAAAAAAACAAGCAAAGACTGTCGAACCTGCTAATACTATTTTGAATTTTGGTGTCACTATTTCTTATGACTCTCGCGCTAAAGAAAACGAAGAGTACGTGGCTCATACCAAGAAAGAGCTTGAAAAAATTAGAGTTTTGTTCAAGGATATGCCAATTATTGCTAAGCCAGTAATGAACAAATCGCTCGATGGTAATAACGTGAATTCATACAATCATATCCGCTATGTGTCTATACAGCAATACTTTCAAAACCGATTGGAAGGTTTGAAAAAACACGAGGCAGCTAAGAAATCAGCAAATTCTCTTTGGCCCAATTGCTCCAAATTTTACAGACATAAAGCAATTATCAAGTGGGCAAATGAATACCTTGAAAATCAAGTCTTGTCCAACCATAGTCAAGGTGTTCATGCTAAACGTCTCTCTTTCTTAGCTGATAACGACTTTAAGACCAATGTTTTGGATATGATTAAGAGGACTACTGCCAATTATAGAACAGTAGATAATATTAAAAAATTTATCGACGAGGACGTTATTCCTGCCACTCTCGGTTTACTAAAAGCGTTGGTAAAACTACGGTGGCCAGATATCTTTACGAATGGGGCTATTATTACCTTAAAAACAAAAAGGCTATTTTTTTCGATGGTCACGAGAGACCTGATGTCGTCGAATATAGACAAGCTCGGAGTAAACGCATGTTAAAATACATGGAGCGCTCTGAATTTTACCAAGGTGACAACCAAGAAGAGGTGCTGGAACCTGTTTTGAATGATGGTAAAAAGAAGATTGTTTTTGTAACCCACGATGAAAGCACTTTTTATGCAAACGATGGAAAAAGCGACTTCTGGCTTACTAGCGACGAAAACTACATTCGTAAAAAAGGGCCTGGATCTTCCATCATGATCAGTGAGTTCCAGTGCCCTTGTCATGGAACGATGAAGAGTGGCCCTTGGACCTCAAGAAGGTACTTTAAGGCCGGTGGTGATAGAGAAGGTTGGTGGACCTATAAACACATGGTCGAGCAGCTCAAAGATGACGCAATTGAGCTTTTTGAGCTGCTCCATCCCAATTGCGTTGGTGTATTTTTGTTTGACAACGGCTCAAACCATTCCGCATTTGCTGAAGATGCTCTGGTTGCCTCAAGAATGACATTGAAGGAGAAGATATGGCCAGTAACTGAAAAATTTCAGTTTCGTCCTACGACAGTTACATTGACTAGCGGAGAGGTTTTAAAGCAGGACTTTTTTTTTGAGAAGGTGAGTACCCTTAGAGATAGAAAGGGGAAAACAATTACTCGTAAAGAAAGGTACTTTAAAGGTAAATAATTGATTATGTTATAAAGCTAGGAGATAATTTATTTATTTTTTAATCAGGTATTCGCAATATTCTTGCTGAAAGAAAGCAATGGTTCGGTGCTGATTTAGAGGGGAAAGATTGGAAGGTGGATTGCAAGAATCCTTTCCCGGGCAGAAAATCTATGTGCTGTGCTAGGCATTTTTTAGCCAGTCGTCCAGATTTTCTTGCCCAAAAAACGGCGCTTCAAGAAACAGTGGAGAAGGCGGGTCACATCTTTGAACTCTACCCCAAGTACCATTGTGAATGTAATTGGATTGAGATGTATTGGGGTGGAGCTAAAAGAGAGGCTCGTCTTCATTGTGATTACACATTCAAATCACTTGAGGCCAAAATTCCCGGGTTTTTGGACAAGGCTGGAGATGTCGCCAAAATCAAACGGTATTTTCAGCGATGCATGAATTATATTGATGCCTACAGCAGGTGTGACGACGGTGGAGAGGTGGCTGGTGATGTTTACAAATTTGTAACCAAAAGTTACCTTTCACATCGAAAGGTAACTTTTGATGAAAACATTTAATAAACTTTTCTTTTTTCCTTTTTTTATGACTGAGTTTAAAGAGCTTCTATTTTCAAGGATCTTGGCATGTACAAGCCTACCTTCAGACATTTCAAAAAAAAAAAAAAGGCACCATGTCACGATTTCGAAAATAAAAATATTGAAATGAAATTAAGGTTTGGAACATTTAAGTCCGATCGCACGTTAAAAAATACCCCTTTTTATCTCTATAACCTTTTTTAATAAAAATGAGCAATAACAACGATTCTGACTTCGACAACGGCAACTATTCTAGTAACGATGCCAGTGATGATGGTAATGTCCATGGAATTGACGACCACGAGCAAAGTGGCAATGAGGATGCTGGTCCTTCCGATACCAGCAAGTTGAAGCGTTTCCGCTGGACACACGAGGAGAATGTCCAGGTGTGCAAGTCATGGTTGCGCATCTCGGAGCAGGCAGTCCATGGTAATTTGATGAAGGCGGAAGTGTTCTGGAAGTTGATTATGAACGACTTCAAGACGGAGGGTGAGCTCGACTGGCCAGAAAGAAACGAGAAGGCCTTCAAAAACCATTGGGGGAACATTTCTGCTGCTGTCAGCAAGTACTGCGGCTGTGTCGCAGCAATCCAGCGACGCAAAAAAAGCGGTAATGCTGCTGCAGATGAAGTACGTATCATATAACTATCGATAAAGGGATATAGTAGTTTAACTCAAATAATTTAACAAATAGTTGGGGGATGCTTTCAATTTGTTTCAAACAAAATACCGTGTTCATTTCGCTTTTTACGATTGTTTTTTGGTACTTCGTAATAGTCCAAAGTGGAATGATGAGATGGCAAGAAGAGACGCCAAGCTCGTGAGAAAACAGGCCGTAAAGGCAGGATCCAAAAGAACAATTACCGCTTCTTGTGCTCCTGGTAGCTCTGCTGCTACTGAGGTTGGGACCTCAACAGTGATTGCTGAGGATGAAGATGGTGAAAGTGATGGATCCATCATTGCGCGTCCTAAGGGACGCAAAAAGAGCAAGAACCAGGCTTCTATGGACAAGAAGATCACTGATACCTTGGTTAACTGGGAAACAAACCAGCAACAGCTAGCAGACGAATACTCTGAGATGATGAAGAAGATGGATATGGCGAACGCCATTAAGCAGGAGAAATTGGCTGTCAACCAAAAGCTTTTGGCAGTCAATCAAAAGTTGTTGGATGAGAGATTGTTCAGCGTTGACTTGGAGAAGTTCAAGGATGATGAAGAGACTTTGCGTTTCTATAAGCTTAGTCGCAAACAAGCTTTGGATCGCCTCGAAGCTCAGATTGAGAACGAAATACTTCGTATAGAAGATCTTAATGGTGAACAATAAATATGTTTAATTCTCTGTTCCATTCTCAAAATTATTTATACTTTTAAAACTAGATAGACCTATACTTTTGAGTGAATTATATTAAGAAGTGAAGTCTAAACAATTCCATATCCTTTTCTATGCCAGAGATGCGCGACCAAGGCCTTCTTCAATCTGAAATGTTCAGATGCATCAATGATGTTTCCGTGGCGCTCTAAATAGCTAGAAAAGCTATAAAACGAAGGATCGCGAGAAATGTCTGCAGCATCAGAAGGATTGGCAGGATGAGACTTAAAGTAATTGTTTGGAAGGGTGTCGCTCTCATCCCGCTCGTCTTCGACTATCATATTATGCTTAATTATGCACGCCTTCATGATCATACCAAGATCTTTTCTTTTCCGCAATCTTGCAGGACAACTAATTATAGCAAATCGAACCTGCAATACGCCAAAAGCCCTCTCGACATCCTTACGGCATGCTTCTTGTTGTTTAGCGAAGTTCTATATTTTAAGAAGTCAGAGCATCCCCAGCAGTGGCGCTTAAAATCCGTTTTTCGGTTATATAAGCGCAAAATAGTAGTTTTTTCACCCCCAGATGTGTAAGTCTTGGGTGGCCGTCTCGGAAAGACCTATCGAAGGAAATTCGGTAAAATCATCTGCTTTTTGGAAGTGTGTTCTTTCCGACTTCAAGGCTGCCGGCGACCAAGCCTGGCCAGAAAGAACCGAAAAAAGTCTGAAAGACCACTGGAGAGTTGTTTCTGCTTTGGTCAGCAAGTTTTGTGGTGTCGTCGCTGCAATTGAACGACGTAAGGCAAGTGGTAAAGTTGCCGCTGACGAGGTAAGAATTATGATTAGATTTGTTTTAAAAATATTAGAATCTAGAGCAAACATTTTTATAAATAGGTGGGTGATAGCTTCAAGCTTTTTGAGCGAAAGTATCAGGTTCGATTCAAATACTTCCCGTGCTTTCAGGAGCTTAATGGTGCCCCCAAGTGGAAAAGCGAGTTGAAGTGCAGAGATCACAAAATTAAGGCGAAGAAGCAAAAGGTCGTGAAGAGTAAAGTGGCTACCTCTTCAGCTCCACGTAGCCATGCTGATACTGATGCTGGTATGCCGGCAGCGGTTGATGACGATGAGGATGTCATGAGTGACGAATCGGTTGCAGTGCGTCCTATTGGACGTAAAAAGAGCAAGAAGGATGCCGATTTGGACACGAAGTACAAAGGGCTTTTGGATGGATTGGACAAGATGCAATCCCAAGGAGACGAGGACTTTAAGAAGGTCCTTGAAAAGATGGATCAAGCCCGTGAGATCCAACTTCGTCAGGTGGAAGAAGATCGTGAGCAACGTGAACGAGAAAGAGATGACGCCTTGTTCAGGATTAACTTGAAGGATTTTGAGGGTGACGAGACGGCATTGCTTTATTACAAGCTTAATCGTGAGGAAGCCTTAGAACGATCTCGAGAACGATCAAGAAAGGCAAGACTTGCCAGAGAACAATAAATCTTTTGTTTTTCTTTTTTAATCGATTTTATTTAATTTTATAATGTGATTTTTCATTCTAGTTTGAGGGGCTTCCAAATCCTTTTATGTGCCAAAGATGGGAGACCAGGGCAGCTTTCAATCTGAAGTGCTCAGATCAGTCTATGATATGACCATGACGTTCCAAAAAGCTACTGAAGCTGTAATGTGAACCATCACGAGAAATGTCAGCAGCCTCAGCAGGATTGGCAGAATGCGTTTTATGGTATCTGTACGATCCCATATCGTTTTCGTCGCGCTCATCCTCAACAATCATGATATGTATGATGATACATGCTTTCATGATCGTATCAAGATCACCATTTTTCCATAGTCTTGCAGGATTACTAATAATGGCAAATCGAGCCTGCAACACACCAAAAGCTCTCTCCACATCCTTTCGACATGCTTCTTGTGCCTTGGCAAAGTTCTATTTAAGAGGAAGAGTCGATTAATAACCCAAATACTAAGTATTGCTAGTAGAAACAAGACTTACAGCTTCGGCACCAGGTCTAGGGACGGAATACGTCTTCACGATGTTCGCATAATTGGGGTATATCCCGTCACCAAGATAATACCCCAAATTGAACTCTTCGTCACCAATGTTAAACTTGACATCGGGACCGCTTCCTTCCGTATACCTATCAAAGATATCCGATCTGTTAAGAACATTGATATCATTGAGCGAGCCAGGCAAACCAAAATTGGCATGCCAGATCCACAAATCGTAGGATGCCACAGCCTCAAGAATGATTGTTGGCTTCTTGTCTTTGCCTGTATACTGCCCATGATATGCTGTTGGGCAGTTTTTCCATGCCCAGTGCATGCAGTCAATTGATCCCGGCATACCGGGGAATCCACGTTTCTTGTTCTGCTCCAACAGTCTTTCCGTATCTTCCTCGTTGGACTTTCTCAGATATTCCTCACCGAAAACATCAACGACTGCAGCACAGAATTTCTTGAGGCTCTCCATTGCAGTACTTTCGCCCAATCTCAAGTACTCATCTACTGCATCAGCACTAAAGCCGTAACACAATTGTCGGAGAGCAGCAGTAGCTTTCTGCAAAGGATAAAGACCCAATTTTCCAGCAGCATTGGGCTTTCTTTGGAAGTATGGATCATGCTCGGTGACAGCTTCCACGATTCTCATAAAAAGGCCTTTACGCATTCGGAATCGACGGCGAAACTCCTTTTCACCGTAAACTGGTCTCTCGGCAAAGTAATCGTTCATAAGAAGCTGATAGCCTGCCTCACTATCTCTATTAATGACTCTACGTCCCTTGACAGAGCCACCTGTCTTTGACTTTCTCTTCATTTCGTCTAAACACATTTCAATTTTGATTAACTGAACAGCGGTGTCTATTCTACGCTTTTTGATAATTGCCATTGCGAGGGCTGCGTAATTCTCCATGTTATAAAGTCTTTAAGATGAGTAAAAAGTAAACTTTTTTTTTTTTTCAGGCACATACAATTAAGCTTTTAAAGTCAGTTTTTACTTTTTTTTTGTCAACTGCTGGGGTTGATTTAAAACTTTTATTTAACCGCACTTTTATCTAACCGTTTTTTAAGCGCCACTGCTGGGGATGCTCTCATGATTAATAGCTAGCATATATATTTCAATATTTTAGAAACGATATTTACTGCCTCGGCACCAGGTTTTGGAACAGAAAATGTCTTTACCATATTGGCAAAGTTGGGGTATATCCCATCGGCAAGATAATACCCCATGGTAAACTCCCGGTCACCGACGTCAAACTTCACATCCACGCTGCTCCCGTTCGTATATTCATCGAACAAATCCGATCTGTCAAGAACATTAATGTCATTCAATAAACCTGGTAAGCCAAAATGGGTGTGGTAAAACACATAATATATAACTACGTAAACTACATAAATAATAACGGCTACAGCCAATAATAAATATACACAATTGCACAACAAAGCATACAACCAATAAAATACATAATACCATTTCAGATAAGGATATGACAGTAAAATATCCTTATCACCATTCTACCATTAGTCATAGACAGGGACAGAATTTCTATAATAAGGAAATAGAAAAAGAAAACTCTGTGTTACCTCACAGAGTATCTTCAAATCCAAATATACCTGCTGTAATCATAAAAGATAGACAGCCATTTTTCTGTGTAACATACACAGAATATAGTTTCTCATGCATAAGATAGTGATAAGCACAGTAACTGCTTATCACAATTATAAATCATTACCATCTAACAATTCATATAAATAGGACAATTTCTAGATAGATAGTTTTCCTTTAGTTTATTTTTAACCTTTAACCTGGAATAAAACCACACTGGATATTTAACTTATTCCCTGTTTTTATTTTTATTCTTTTTATTTTTCTGTGTAAACCAATCCCGTTTACCACAATGGGCATGCCAGATCCACAGGTCATACGAAGACACTGCTTCCAAAATCAATGTCGGCTTCTTTCCCTTGCCGGTATACTGACCATGGTATGCTGTTGGACAGTTTTTCCAAGTCCAGTGCATGCAATCGAGAGACCCGAGCATACCTGGGAATCCACGTTTTTTGTTCTCTTCGAGGAGTCTCTCGGTATCTTCTTCGTTGGGTCTTCTAAGATACTCCTCTCCAAAAACCTCAACGACAGCAGCGCAGAATTTTTCCATACTTAACAAGGCAGTACTTTCACCCAAACGCAAATACTCGTCTACCGTATCAGCGCTGACGCCGTAGCATAGCTGACGTAATGCAGCAGTAGCCTTCTGCAACGGATGAAGGCCCATTTTCCAGCAGCATTTGGTGTTCTTTGGAAATACGGATCATGCTCGGTGATAGCTTCCACAATTCGAAGAAAGACATTCTTACGCATTCTGAATCGACGACAAAATTCTTTTTCGCCGTAAACCGGGTTTTCGACAAAGTAATCATTTAATAGACGTTGATAGCCGGATTCACTGTCTCTGTCAATGACTCTGCGTCCCTCGACTGAACCACCTGTCGTTGACTGACTGTCCATTTCATCCTTAAGTCTTTTGATGTTCAGTATATGAAGGGCATTATTATTTGCACGCTTTCTGAGATTCAGGAGTGCCATGGCTGCGAGTTGTTCCATCTTAAAAAAATTCGGGATTGAGTAAAAAGATCTTGACACCTTTTTTTTTTTTTCAGGTACATTTAATTAATTAAGTTTTTTGAGGTCCGTTATTTAAGAGATTTTTTTTAAACTGCTGGGGTTGACAAAACTTTTATTGCTGAATTTAAAAAAAAAAACTCAAACTTAAGAGTTTTTTATCGGGCACTGCTGGGGATGCTCTAAATAGTGCGATTTTAGTACACTGGAGTAGGCAGAATTCACACATTATCTTGGGGAAATAACATGCCATGCTCCAAAGCATGCTGTCGTTTTTCCGCTTCTAAAAGTTGAGCCTCGATAATCTTACAATTACCTTCCATGTAAAAAGCGACACCCCATCGAGTTGGGAATTGGTTTGCAATAATCTTAAAAAAAATCTCGTTGGGATTCAGGACCATAGTAGGCGTGTTGGGCGTGAGGGACCGAAGTCCAAATTTGGGTTCTGATTGTTATCGGGAAGAGCCATGCGTTATGCCAATTTTATAATTCAACACTAATATTTCAGTTTTGATTACCCAGTCAATAACTTTTTCTTAATTGGTCGTTTAAAGAAATATGCTTGACCTTAAAATTTTCCAGCGGTTTATTCGCACCTTAAACCAATACCGGCGGTATCAGTGAAATTTTTAAAATTTACCGGAACCAGCGGTATCGTCTTAAACTTAAACTGCTACTGCAAAACTAAAAAAAGAGTAAATGATAGAAAACACGTAATTTTTTTGATACAGATATATATTAAATGATTTTATAGTTGCTTTAATATGAGGAAACGTCAAAAATATTCAATATTGATGACAAGGACAGGGTAAAAGTAAATAAGTGATTTTTATGTTACACGAAATATAATGTTTTAGAGAAAAAGTTTTTTAAGGGGATTGAATTCTTTTTTATTCCAGCGCACCTATTTTCCTTGCGGTTGTTTTCATGTCGGTTTTAAAAGCATATCCAGTTCTGATGATATACTTGTAAGACGAACCGTTTGCAGAATTCAACAACCCAATGGAGAACACAATGTCTCGGGCATGGAGAACAACAAACTTTGCTTGGCCACGATCAAACATCTGTACGCAAGGAATCGACTTCGACAAGGGAGACATACCGTTGCTTTTGTCAGCTTTCCACGAACATAAAGGGAGCCTTTACCACCTTCAACCAATACAAAAGAAAAAAGGAATAAGATTTTACAAACATACCAGTTCGTGACTCGATGTGATGAGCTAAAATTAAAGAAGGCTAATAAACATTATACGAAGGTACAAAAAAATAACACTCACCTGCTCTTATGCACAGCTTCAACCATAACGTACTCACCACCACGAGTGCACGATCTATTTTTTTTATTCATACAAACTCGATACGTAGACATAATTGTTACAGAACAATTTGATCGATATCACCAGTTGCTGATTGATTCAGGTGAAATGCCGAAATTATTGTTTGTCGAATCCCTGTTAAGCGAGCCAGGCAATTCATCAAGGCGAAGAACAATCAAAAAAAGCTTGTTTGGAACCAATGTTTGTCGAAGACTTGCGTAGATACCAAAACAGATTTGCACCAACTCAATTACAAGACGAATTCTCTGTACCTGGTACGGCCTCGCCTCTCCCTTCTCGTGTTCAAATTCCCATTCTCCGTCCTCTCCCCCCTTATCATCTTCTTAGTCTTCTTTACCACCAACTACGCAAGCAGATTCAAACCGTTTGAAAAAAGCTGCAAAGAGTGATGGTTGACCCGAAATTAATTCTTGACAAAAGCTGTCGTCGAAGAAAGCAGTGAGTTAATCCTTAATTTTTATGGGGTTTTAGTTTATTTTTATTTTAATTTCTATTTTTTTCTTTCCTTTTTCCCTAAAATAATTTTTTTCTAAACAAAGTGAGTGAATGAATGTAAATAAATATTATCATCTTACTAAGATCTTATTAGATATATTATTTTATATGGTAAATGTAATCGCTATGGGACAAGTAACTGTCGTGTGATATGCAGGCATTATATTATGCAAACTAGTGTTCGGAATGAAGATCGAAACTCTCGAGCGAACTTCGATCGTGTTCCAGTCGAAGCTCGCTCGAATGCGTTTTTTTTTGCAGCTCGAGCTCGCTCAAAGTTTCTTAAGGTCGGCTCGGTTGCAAATATAATAGCTCGAACTCGCTTGCCCTTTTTATTACACAGAATGCACGTCAAAGTAATGCTATTTACTGAAAGTTATGATAATAAAATTGTTATTTATTGAAATAGAAGTCGGAAAAAGAAAAAAAAACTTTTTTTTCACCAGCCTTAACACCAAATTCGGATACTGAAATCAAACTATTACTGCATCTATAAATATAATACAGTTGAATTGTGAACTTGAAAGTTTAAATTAATTCTGCTACGTCATCTTACTATGGTTGGTGTAAAAAATTGGGTTAGTTGGGTTTAGTGTGCAACACTGTTTCATTTTCTATGGTAAATGTGTTTGTTGGTTGTACAATTAAATAAAAGTCCAAAGCATTTTAATTGTTGGAATTATTAGAGCATAAATAAAAAAAAATGGTAAAGGGAAGAAAAGATTAAAATCAAGGGCAAATGCCATAACTAGTCTTTCAAGGATCTTAACTTTTAAGTGACTACTATCGACATTTTAGCCGAGCGAGCTTCGATCGATGCTCGCTCGAACCCAAAAAAAGTGGCGCAAGCTCGAGTACAAAATCTCGGTTCGAGCTTCGTTCGAACTGGCGCAAGATCGGTGCAAGCTCGAAAAGTTCGAACACTACTTAGTACAACAACCCAATTATTTTAGACATACGCAAAGTTTTTTGAAACACAGTGTCTTCTAAAAAATGCTTAATATCTTGTCTGACAATGGCAGCACGACATTCATGGTAACGGTGCAATATATATCCATCGAATTTTTAATTAGGTTTCAATTGAGTGACGACATATCAATGACTGAAAGAAATCACATTGAAAACTAGGTTTCTTTGCTATTTAAGCATTATGTCTTAAGGAATAAATGTGGTACATCTTTGACATAAAAATCAGATTAAGTGCATTATTTTTAGTTTTTTACCTCGTGTTGTTTGCACACAAAAACAAACATGCGCGCGAAGGATAGAAATATATAGAAAAACCGCTAGTTAAATAATTATATAATGAAGAGATATTTGAAACCACATATCACTTTCAGCGGTTGTTCCGAGATGAAAGTTACTAGGTGCTGCTTTAAAAACCTAATTTTACACTTTATTATAGCACCCTAAAATAAATCACCTCTCAATTTGTTTTTCTAGCGATATTGGTGATATCACTCAAAATTTCAAAAATATCGATATCCAATATTTTCGAATTCTCGAGCGATGATCGCAAAGGCCAAATTTTCAGATCTATATAAAAACAACCTGTACATATATAAATAGATGCAGAAATAACATGTGAAAAGATAAACATGTTTTTTTAAAGAAAAAAATGTTTTTGGCGATGATAGCCAGGGTAAGAAAAACATAAATTGAAGTTACGTAAATAGAATAAGAAAACGGGACGTGTGGCTGTGGGTTTTAAATCGAATAAAATGATTTTGTAATTTATTTTCAGCGGAAAAAAATGTTTCCGTCGCTACTCACATCGACTTTAAAAGCGTCATCAGTCTTTATGACATATTTTTTGTCGGACCTGTCGGCCACATTCACCCAACCGATACCAAACACAAAGGTCTTGGCATCAAAGACGACAAAGTTTTTTTGCTCTGTCTCATCGTACATTTTCATGCGCGGGCTTGCATTTGAATAAAGGGAGATGTCATCATTCTTCATTAGTTACTAGACAAAGTTCGTGCCCGGAGTACCTTCTTGATATGTAGAGTCAAAAAAAGCACAAGACTTTATATGCGTACAGTTTTCGACAGGCCGAGACATCCTAAAAACTATAAGTTAGTACACATAAATTTAGATTTTTGCAAATATCAACTTATCATTTTTTTGAATTGCTGTAAAGGTAACGTACTCGCCACCACGCGAATTTACGGGATTGTCGAATTGGCACAAATTAGAAATATATATATATATATATATACAGTATATATGCTTATTGTTTCAACGCTTCTGAGAAATGCTGACATATTAGTTCTGATGGAATGAAGTTATGACAATGAATGGGTTACCAGTTAAACGAATAGAAAACAATGGAAGAGTGCCTTGAACCTGTATTTTACAAGGTCGATAATATAGTTACTGTAAAAAATAATAAACCCGTAACTTTATGTAGGTAAGTAATAATGCTGTTCTTTCGAGGTCTTTATATGATTACTATCGTAGTTCGTTTTACTATGTCTGTCGCCAATCATATTCTACTTGTCATTTTCTATACACGACGAGATCCATCATGATCAGATTCCGTGTTATTTGATTTTTCTTATAAATTATTTTTTTCCAAGTATATATAAACGTATCAATTTCAAGTTTGCGTACTGATTCAGCAGGGGTGTAAGAGTAGTAATAAATTGATTATCATTTACCCCATTTTTTTACCCCATGCAACAATATTTTCGATTTATGGAGCGACATTGTCAACCGCTATATTTTTGCAATATTGCCATTCGCGATATTTTGAAAAATTTGATCGATATTGCCAATCATTTTTTTTTTGAAAAAAATGGATCGTCATTTGTGCTCTAATTTTTCAACGATATTTTTCAATTTTCAATTGTCGATTTATTTTAGGGTGTAATCCAAGGTAAGAAGCTCCTGCCACGAGTTTAAAAAATTGGGCTAGTCCTGAGGATATTGCCCCAGTCATAAGCTATTGAAAACATTCTGGAAAGCAGGGCCCAAGAAGTCTTTAGTCTGGAATTTTACTAGACAAATGACTAACTGAGAAGTTGATGATGAATTATTTAAATTAGAAAATATCGGCAAAAAGAGATTTATTTCTCGAAACAACTGAATGAAGCTAGAAACTAGTGTTCGAACTTTTCGAGCTTGCACCGATATTGCGCCAGTTCGAACGAAGCTCGAACCGAGTTTTTGTATTCCAGCTTGCGCCACTTTTTTTGGGTTCGAGCGAGCTTCGATCCATGCTCGCTCGGCTAAAATATCGATAGTAGTCACTTTAAAGTTAAGGTCCTCGAAAGACTACAGATGGAATTTCCCCTTGATTTTAATCTTTTCTTCCCTTTACCGTTTTTTTTTATTTATGCTCTAATAATTCCAACAATTAAAATGCTTTGGACTTTTCTTTAATTGTACAACCAACAAACACATTTACCATAGAAAATGAAACAGTGTTGCACACTAAACCCAACTAACCCAATTTTTTACAGCAACCATAGTAAGATGACGTAGCAGAATTAATTTAAACTTTCAAGTTCACAAATCCAAATGTATTATAATTATAGATGCAGTAATAGTTTGATTTAATTATCCGAATTTGGTGTTAAGGCTGGTGAAAAAAAAAGTTTTCTTTTTCTTTTTCCAACTTCTATTTCAATAAATAACAATTTTATTATCATAATTTTCTGTAATTAACATCACTTTGACGTGCACTTTGTGTAATAAAAAGGGCGAGCGAGTTCGGGCTATCATATTTGCAACCGAGCCGACCTTAAGAAACTTCGAGCTAGCTCGAGCTGCAAAAAAAACGCATTCGAGTGAGCTTCGACTGGAACACGATCGAAGCTCGCTCGAGAGTTTCGATCTTCATTCCGAACACTACTAGAAACCGTATCTCCGCTGATTTTAAAACTCATTTTGATAGATCAATAATAAAAGACTACAATTGTTTGAGATACAGACATCTCATCAGAACTGTGTCCAGATACATCATTACTCAAAAACTTATGTCCTGTAAACAAAGACTTAAAAGAGCTCTTGTGCTTTTCAATATCATGTAGCGTATGGCCAACTAACAATCAATTAAACAAAAAGACCATGATTTAAAGTTTAATCGAAAACAAAAAGTCAGCTAATGATATATTCAAATGTTATCTAGATTAAAAAATGATCATGAGATTTTTATAGAAGTAATGTTTAGTGACCAATGTAGCAAGAAACCTAATCTTTATCACAAAAATACTGACATTGAGGAACCATTTGAGTGATGTGCATATTTTTTATTTTATCTATTTTTAAACTTCAGCTATGGAATTGAATCAAATCTGCAACGTCGTCATCTTACAGTTATATATATGTCTTCTTATTTGCTCAGTATATTCTCGGATCAATTGAGAAACACGTTTAACATACAAGTTAAGCCCGAAAAATGATTTAATGAACTTCTGATATAAAAGGTTAATAATCGCATGTAGTTTTATATGGCAATTAACACATCTTTTGGCTATAATTTTAGCTCGTACTGCAAAAATCAATCGATGACAGCCGCTTTGGGCAGGAATAAAATAAAAAAACTAATGGCAACAGAAACTGGATTGCGATAACTCAGAATAAAAACAAAGCAAGATCAAGCATTTTACATCAATGATAAAAAAAAAACTAACTATAAAAAACGTAAAACGAGTGGATTAATGTGTTACCTTTTTTGGGTATGTACAAACCAAACTAAACATACGCATTGAATTGATGTGACACAAACTTAAATGATAAAAATAAACGTATAGTCGTTTTATTGGACAATCGGCCTCATACTTCAATTGTGATATATATAGCCAATGCATTATACATATTTAATGTTAATCTATCAGAATTAATCTCTAACTCCCGGAAACAGCAGACGGTATCTGTTCAGCATGGCAAAGCTGTATTAAGGTTCTCACAACAATAATTATTGAACTTTAGCAGTATACATACTCGAAACAAGTGATTGAGATGAATATCGAAACTTTCGATTGAGCTGTTATTGTTTTTCATTCAAAGTTCACTCCAATACTCTTTTCTTTAGAGATAAAACTCGCTCGGATTTTTGTAGTTTCTGCTCGCTAGCCCAAATGAAAGCTTCAACTCACTTAATTTCATGGTACGTAAATTGTGGGAGAAAGTGGTGTCAAGTGCAAAATGGGTAATCATGTATGAAAAAGAAGTAAACGTAAAATACAAAATAATAAAATAAAGTTTATAACCGATATACAGCAAATCATGTCTTTAAAGATACCTGTCATATATGGCGTCTGAATAAACCGGATATATTTATTGCTCAATATTTCTTAAATCACAAAAAATTCCATATATTATATCGATGATCAACAAATCCCAATATCTGTTGTCTACAGACACAATAACATTATGCATGGTCTTCTATTCAGTAGTATATCATATAATGGATTCTGGCTGACTGAATTTACTGCGTTATTTTCTAGAATTAGCTCTGAGTAAACAATTAGTACAATCCACGTAGACATCAATGCATAAAACGCCAAAAATTCCGGATATGCAACCATAGACTTACGAAATAATACAGAACCTATAGTGTCGCTACTGATTTATAATTTAGGTCCACCAATCTCAGTTTTCTGGAAATGTTAGTTCGATTGGCGCAGAAATTAGTTCAAGTAATATTTTAATACGAAAGGACCCCTATTTTTTTCATGGCAAACTCTCCAATTTGTAATAAAGGATAGAAGTTTCTCATTTATTTACTTGCTAGGTTTTATCTTATACATGTCCCCTTCGTCTTCAGATTATCGCATAATCTAGCGAATTAAGATTAAGAGTAATCTCGAAAGGAATTCCGATTACCCGTCTTATAACAGCCCTGGCTAAGGCGATATCCTTCAATTTATTGCTGAACGAGCGACGGTAGATGCTAGCTCAAATAAAAATAAACGGCGCTTGCTCTGATTACGAGCTGTCGCAAGCTCGACCCAAAATCAAAAAGATCGATATTATTCGAGTCTATGGTCTCGATCGTATTGGCTCAATAATATTTGCACTGCTCAATCTCAAAACGTTTAAAGCTTTCACCATATCATAAAATTCATTGAGTATTTGGTCATGCTCGTTTTTGCTAATGAAATATCAGTCGCTTTATTTGACCGTGAACAGTAGAAGTACAGTGTAAAACTTTTAAACTAATATAGACAAATGTAACTATATCCTTTATAGCAAATTTTGTCTTGATGCTTTGGCTAAAAAGTATACTCCCTTTTTTATAACTTACTTTCGATCAGTTTACTAAATTGTTGATGAAATTTCAGTCGACCAATTTTTTATGCTATCACATCTCAAATATTAGTTGACATCGTGTGAGAGAGGGAGAGAAAGAAATTATATAAGAGAGAATGGAGCCCTCGATAATTGATATGTACTCCTAATCAGTTTGGATTGGACATGCCTGCTGCTATCTAGAATCTGGAGGGCTCTCTTTGAGTAGAGTGTTTTTCTGTATTTATAAGCAGCACACTTGGAAAGTCTGAAGAAAGCTATGGGATGAAGCTAAATATGGTCAGCTGTGTTTAATTCGGGTCAATCGCGCAATTGCAATCTGAAAGTTCTACACAGTCAAGTCTGCCTGTCCGGTAGAGACAGAGAAACACAAAGCTTGCCCGCAATGATGGATGTTGGTAGATAGAACTGTGTCCACCACTCTTTTTACAGGAACTGTGTCACAGTCTGCTAAATAATTGCGGTAGTGACACTCCCACAGAGCTGGACACTGTGATAGCTACTGACTCCAGAGGCATGTGTCAACATTTCCCGATTGATTTTTTCAAGGTTTCTCTCTCTGTGTCATAACAATCACATGCAACTCTTGAAACTGGAAGTTATCAACATCTCGTTTTTGCTCCAATTGTGCATGCGAAAGTTAGCTTAGCAACCATTTTGACTCTTTCTTGCACTCGTCAAATATATCGAGTGAATTGTTGTGCGAGAGAAGAAAAGAAGCAAATTAGACGGTAGCAATCCTTATTGAATAGTACTAAGCGGTCATAACTGGTCAGGTTCTTCGACTAGCATGACCGCTAGTACCAAGCAGGGTGAGGGAAGTTTGTTCTCTTGTTTGCTACAACACTGTTTCTACCCCCACTTGTGCCTGTCTGATTTCTTCCTTATTTTTTGTTTGTCTTTCTGTTTTGAATTGAGTCACAATTGGACTAGCTTTACTTTTTTGTGCTGTGCTGTGTGTGTGTGCGCGCATTTCTATTTGTGGATCTAAATGTATCCGCATGATGTTATGAGACATAGCCTATTAGGCTAAAACAAACCAAAATAAGGGGCCACTACTCGTGCGGAACGTTTCGCTTCCCTTGTCGTCCACCTTTATTTTTTGGACATGCTCCATGGCTGGCCTAGCCTGTCAAGTCTATCTACAACAACTGTTTGACGAGAGAGAAACTTACAGAAGCCAGCCAAAGTCTCCCAGAACAGCGATAGGATGCTTATCCCAGCAACCTCTGCTCCTTTTTTTTTTTTTGAAAAAAAAGCCTAGTTTTGCCCTTTAAGCAGTTCCAACTTCGAACGCTATTGAAACTAGCAGGTGATTGGATGATCAGAACGTCTTTTTCCACGAGGTAGTACAAAATGAATTGAGTCTACTTTAGGAAATTGTGGCTTGTATAAATTCGAGACTGGGGGTCGTTTCTTTTTTCTCATGACGTGGGAGAAATTAATTTGCATGATTGGGTGGGGATGCGAGATGTGTGTGAAAGCAAAGGAGAGATCCGGGTAAAGATAAGCCACCTTTGTACGAGAGAAAAGTTGCTGCGGACAAACGAAGCAATCCTCGTGAAAGTAAAATGTAGGTGAGAAAACATGGAAAAAAAGGTTATGTTTTTTTTTATAATATGTGATTTATACTAATTTTTATTTGTGAACCCCATTTGATGCTATTATGTAAGAGTGCTAGTTTTGTTGAAGAGAGGGTATTTTCTTTTTTTTTTTTTTGTTGTGAGAAGAAAGGAAAGGGGATAGAGATTGGTAAAGTTTTTTTAATGATAAATCCATTTACGACAGTCTTTTGCTTGACAATGACAAGAGTAACGAGCTGCATCTTCACTTTCTTCTTCCACTGAAACATCTCTTCTTCCATTGTAATCGAAACAAAGTTCTTCGTCCTTATAAATGTCTCGCTTAGCAAAGAAAGCTAGACGATGCATTTGGTTATCTGCACTGTCATAAAAGACAGCATAGACCTCCAAATTGGGGGAACAGGAATGGTTAAAGAAACGACTAACGTTACCGAGAATATAAGAATCAATCACATATTTGGTGGCTAACTCAGATTGAGCGAAATCCATATCGAACAAGTAACTACAGCCTAATTTATCATAGATTGCTCCACGAGCATCACCTTCTTCCACTTTAATGACCTCGCCAATGTATTCTTCAATAAAAGTTCCCTTTGGTATAAATTGAGTGCTACGTACACCCCATCCCTTTGCAGGTGTCTTAAAGACTTGTAATGGTATCTTTCTTCCAATTTGAACGACTCTATTTTTACACTTGGTAGAACATCCGCAGGCTTGATTACACTCGTAAATAGCTGTACCTTGGTGAATAATTAGGCGCCCGTTGGAATCATATGCACTGACATCATGACAAGCTAAACTGCAATCAGAAGAAAGAGAGCAATCGCAACCTGGTAAGAAGTCTGGATCGGGTGGTTGAACGGGATCGGTATATACGAGTTGGTCAATGTAAATGAAGTTTGTGGGGATCTCGTCATCTACTTCATTGATGAGTGTGACTTTACTCTTGAGGTTCTTTACATAGTAGACGGGACGCTTATTAATAAGTTGATGATTAGCCATACGAACAATAGGATATTTGACCTATAGATGTACGTTAGTTACGCAGGATGAATACGCGTTGATTTCTATTCATACCGGCACAGACTGTCTAACAAGATCCATTTTTTGATCAAAAATAGATTTTGATTCCAAGGACAAGTTCTCCATGCCTATGCGAGCCTATGAAAAGAAAACATTAATGAGATAGATGCTAGGGGCTATTTGAGATAATGACAGTTTACTTCTTTAACGGGTTTAGAGACAGTGACGGATTCAGTTTCAGTTTCAATCAAATCTCTTTGTCTCTTTTGTGTTTGGACAACGAGAGTCTCTGCTTTTTTGATAATTGTTGGTTTTGAGATTTTTTTAGTGTAGGTGCCTGTATCGGGGTCAAAAGTATTATGCAACAAGGCCTTTTTGGCGGTAAGAGGGTTTTTTGAGCCCTTATATTGTCGTTTACTGGCTGTCTTGAATTCTTTAATGGCTTCAGTTGAAAAGACGTTACTTTCGTCTTCCCATGTATTATCTTTAAGGTCATATCCTTCCCATTCAATTAAATAATACCGGCGACCCGACTGCTTCCGTAAAAAACACAAAAAAATTTTGTTGTTAATTTTTTTTTTTTTTTTTTTTTTTTTTTTTTTTTTATTTGGTTACTTTTAAAAAAAGATTGAATGATTTATTACCTCGATCTTTGTACCAGCGATACGGGCAACCTACAAACATATATGTTTTAGTAAAGAAAAAAAAATGAAGGTGCCCTAAAATGAAAACCAGCTTACAATGTATTCATCCTCAGCTAAATCTTTTCCGTCTGCCATAATATAAGGGAAAACTGATTTTTATTTTATTTTTTTCTTTTTTGGCTTTACTGTATTAAAAAAAAAAAAAAAGTTGAAAAAAGAAACACGAACAAGAAAAAAAAAAAAACTGAGGAACAAAGAAAAAGTTGGAATTTACGAGTTCACAGTCACACGCGATTTTTTTTTTTTTTTTTTTTTTGATTGGTACCATATGTTTTTTTTATTTGACAACATTTAATTCAAAATAAAATCAAGTTTAGCTTTTTGACTGTTTTTTCTTTTGGGTGGTTGTGGTAGTGGTTGACGTTGGCGCTGCAATGGCTGTATCTGCTGCTGTGGTTGCTGTGTCTGCTGTGTCTGCTGTGGTTGTATCTGCTGTACACGCTGTACCGGCTGTGGTTGCGGTGGTAGTGATGGCTGCTGCTGCAGTTGGGGCTGATATTCATGAGCAACCTGTTGCTGACGATAGGGCTGATAATATTCTTGCTGATAGGGAGGGTGATAAGGATGATTGGCAAACGCGTTATTTTTCCAAGCAGACTGTGTTGTAGGTTGTGGTGGAGGCGGTTTGAGAGGTGGTGGATGTGCAGCTTGTATTAGTGGTGGTGGTGGTGGTGGTGGTGACGGCGTTGCCTGACTATGAGATTCACTACGAATGATCATAATGTGATTATTATTTGTTGCCTGGTTTCGACCCTCTGCATGAAAATTAATAAATTGCACAGGTTGTTGCGGTTGTACAGTGGCCGGAATATCGTCCTTTTGCAGGATGGCAGAGAAATTATAAGCTCGCGTACCAGGTTCCACTGAGGTCGTTAACAGATTATGAATAGAAGAAGAGGAGGATGGTTTCATCTTTTT
This sequence comes from Mucor mucedo, assembly GCF_025094135.1. Lineage (NCBI taxonomy): Eukaryota > Fungi > Mucoromycota > Mucoromycetes > Mucorales > Mucoraceae > Mucor > Mucor mucedo. The sequence continues at coordinate 44,429 of NW_026252349.1, read as the reverse complement.
CGCTTCCTTTTGTTGTGGTATAGATTTAGATCGACGGTTATGTGAATCTAATGGCGGTGGTAAGAGTGGTTTAGGAGACGTTGCTAATGGTGGACTTCGTTCCTTTTGCTTAATAAATACCGTGGGTGCTGAGGCTGTTCGTTTCGAAACATTGGCTTTACGTTGTTTCTTTTCCGTCACTGGTGGAGACGCTTCGGCACTTTCATTTGTCTGCACTTTCTTTACATCGTTCTTTACAATCGAGATTTTACGTCGTCGAGGCGATCCTGGTTGGGCTATTATATTCGTTGGTGGTTGTGAGGTTGGTGGCGGTACTGGTGCCGGTGCTAATGGCTGTGTTATTGGTGTTGTAATTACTGCTGGTGCTATCACTTGTGTTGATGCTTGTGGTGCATTACTTTCAACAGGTATAGATTTTTCCTCCTGCACTTCCTCCTCCTTCAATTTTTCATCCTTCCCCTCCTCCTCCTCTTCCTCTTCATCCACTGGCTTTAATCGTTTCCTTTCTGCTAAATCATCAGACTCAACGTTGAGAGGGGTGGTGATGGATGATTTTCGTTTTGTTGAAGGTGATTCTTCGGAAATAGAGTTACTCCTGCTGATGACACCGGTCGCTGCATCTTCTCTTTGAAAATAACCAGATGGGGTTGCAGAGGGTGACTGAAGCATGTTGGAAGTGGGTGTGTTTAATGCGGAAGATGTGGGTGATATATGAGACAAGGATAAAGGTGTGGGTTTTGGGTGTAGGGCAGGCATCGGTAATCCTTTTTCTCTTGCCTTCCAGGCAGCACGTACTCGATCCATGCATAGTAATAATTGTTCCTTTGTCACTCCATCTTGTATGCTATTTCGAATCCTCTTCACTACCATTTCATCGTTGGCTGTACTTTTATCATCCCGGAATCGCACAAATCTCCAGCCACCTTTTCTTACAGTGGGTGCGTATCCTTGCTCAATAATCGTCACTTCACAGTCTGAATCATACCTTTTTTTTTTTTGTAAAAGTTTAGTGCATCTGCATCCCAAACTTTCTCTCTTTCTTTTGCCTCATTGTTTTACCTACCTAAATTCGGCTATACGTCCATCAGGTAACTGACTTTTCCACCTTTTTGAGAAAGAGGATTAGTCTGATTGTCTCCTAAGCCAAAAAAAAAAAAAAAAAAAAAAAAAAAATCACTTACTGTGTGGCTAACGCAGGTTCAGGCTGAAAATGATCATAGAATTTATAAGTTACGCCATTGGATAAAACCTCGATGGAATAAATCGGTTTATGCTCTTTGCTCCACTTTGCTGAAATTCGAAAATCCACTGTATTCAACTCTGGTGGTTTCCACTTGAGTCTATTTTACACATCAGTGTTTATCCCATAGATAATGTTGCATGAAAGAAAAGGTTACTTACAGTTTTTCACAGGTGCCGGATGTATATGGGTATTTGACAGGAGTCCAGATAATACCATCACTCTTGTGCTTTAATTTGGGTATTTGCTCAAATACTAAATGTAACCCGTATGATCTCTCCATCTTTTTCAATTCCACCCTATATAATCCAAAATCATATTTAGATCAACCTATGCATCTCATCAAAAAAATTAATAAGATCTTACGTAAATGGAGGTAGGTTGGATGGATCTGTTTGTGTGCGCATCCTAACATTAAATGGGTGGATGACATCTTGTTGCAGCATCTATATTTTTTTTTTAAATATATTCAATTAGATTCATTTTAGGTGGGATGATATTTCCTGGGCACTTACACCAAGTCGAGTACTGAACGAACGTTGTATTATTGTTGAACCGTTGACTACCATTAGATCGAATATAAGATATCTCCATGTTTTCTATTGCCAAAGATGCATGAGTATGATGTGATTCTAGACGCTATAGATGTTACCTTGTGTTGATCAATATCCAACACCAGTTCACCATCCATCAAGGTATCTTTTAGATATTCATTATCTCTACCTCTTAAAGGAAATAATAAATTGGGAACATAATACCAGTACTTGTTTCTGTCATACTAATATTAATAAAAGATGTTAATGCGTGTTTTTATACGAAAAAGAATATAACTACACACTCACTAAGAAAGAAGCAGGACCTTTAGATGAATGAAGAAAGAACAATAAATAACGTACACCATCAGATTTTTCACATACGAAATAGTCTTCACGCTGTATATCATCTAAATGCTTGGATTCAAAGCTGACAGGTTGTGATCCGGGAAAGCTAAAAGAAGAGTAAAAGAATAAGGAAAGGGTTACGAGCACTAGTAAAATTTGTTTACCAATCATTTTGACTATGCAGTAACTCTTGGAGTCTTGCTTGTAGTGTTTTACTATAGGTTGGATCAACGCGTTTCCCAATAGATTCTGGAAGTAGTAGCGACTCTGAATTTGGCATTCCAGACTAATAATGTGTAAGATTCTTCTTTTTTGCTGTTTCTACCGTCCCACTCGAATAAATAATAAAACGTTTCTTTGTAATCTATATATTTTTTTTTTCCACAGCTAAAATGTGTGTTTTATAGAGATTGTTGCGTTTTTTATTTTCGAACCGAATTTAAACCTTGTGGTGTTTATACTCTCTCTTAAGTTACTAGAAAAAATTTAAACTAATAGAAACAGACAAAGAAGAAGAGAAAAAGAAAAATATATCTGTCCCCAACCCCCTTTTTTTTTTTTTTTTTTTTGATTATTTACACAGAACAAATTTTCATTGATGACGTTTTTTAAAAAAATGGCTTCAAAAAAAAAAAAAAAAAAAAGGGAGGGAAAGAGCAAATAAGGCTCTAACGGCAAATACCTGCGGCTTCCACTCCTTTTTACATCTCTTTTAGATCCAGTGTTTGCTTCACACTCTTTATATTGATTTTAGGCTTGCATTTTTCTTCTCAAACTATGCCAGTAAACATGTCGACAAACTTTCTCATTTAGATTTTTACAGCCCTTCATTCCAACAAAGCAGCAATCGACTACCCATAGTGCAATCAGCGTCTTGCCAAACCACACAACTTTTTCTTCTGCATGCTTTCCCCAACATTAGTCTACAACTCTTGATCTGTGGTCATTTTTACAAAGGCATCGGTACTTCGTTAGTTTTCTCGGTTAAAAAATTACAGTCATAAACATTTTATCGGAGGAGGGTCTCAGTAGCTTTTAGAATACATTTATTTAGGCGCGATGTCTCAGTCTCTTATTTGACTATGAAAATGTGTCTGTTAATGCTATTATTTTCAAGGCATTTATTTATCAATATGATGGATATAAACCTCACACCTTCATTGCACATATTCTATCATTTTCCTCCACCGTCGGGTGCGCCACGGGTTAAAATTGCAGAAAACCTATACATGCAACTCGGTTTCTCTTTAAAAGAAAACAAAAGGTCCTTCTGGAAGACAATGCATACTACATGCAGAACTAGAATGTGCAGAATGTTAGTTTTTTCTTAATCAGATCTGCATTTTAAACTCAATACCTGTGTCAGTGTCAATCTCTGACGTCTTTGTTACTCATCGTTTTTCTCAATAACAAATCTATATATTCCCAAGTGGAACATGTTTACGCCATAGGGATGACTTGCTAATAGTCACGAAGCAGCTATAACGAGATTATAAACTCACTCACACCTGAGTTATGGGACGTTTACTGTTTCACATGCGCTACCCACTATTTTCATAAATTATTCGTGCACGCTTAGAACAAAACTTCAATCAGCGACGGAATTAATTTTCCATGCATACTTTACAAACGAATTGAACGAAAGAGAAATATATCTGTTATCATTAAATGGGTATACTGCTAAAGTAGAAGAACAATGTTTCATCATATTGAAGGACCCAGATAAGTGCACTATTGTATGCGTATAATATAACTTTGATTTAAAGTCACTTCATCCAATAGACTAACCTGCTTGACAGCTTGCTCTTAAAAATTGAACGATTGAATTTAAACCAAATAATTACTGTCTTTTTTTTTAAGCCTATTTTGATACGCACAAATGAGCAAAACTTGATATTGCTGTTACTCACCCATAAGGGGGGTGAGGGATAGCAACCTACCCCCCCCCCCCGGTAGATGTGTTGCGTTACCAAGAATAAATTAAATACCACTATTTCGTTATGAACGACATACTTATTGGTAACAAATGTATAAGTGGATAAGTATATGGATGCACCAGACTTCCTTCCTTACCTGACATCCCGAAAAGGTATCTAACCTGTTTTTTTTTGTCAAACCCCAAAACTAAACAATCAAAAGACCTAAAAACGCTCAGACAAGTACATGGCATTTACACTTTTACTTGAAATAAAGTTTTATTTCATTGTATGTATTAGGGGTATCTCAACCAATTTTTGTTTTACTTTGAATGACACAATTATTTTCCGTTTGCTTTCGTATAATGAGCAATCTGAATTTTTCTATAATATGAGGTATGTACCTTCTATTCAAAAGATATAAATATAAAATGAGAGCTAGAAAAGGTACATTTATTATCGATTCATGCAAACTTCCACAGCATCACTACACACGCATACTCACTCTCAAATTACACTTTTTTGCGTGCCATTTAAGAAGACGAGAACTTTTATATCAGGCAATTTATCAATCGTGATTTTTTTGTTTGCCGAGGTGTGGCTTAAACTGACTCGGTATGCACGAGGAAGGGCAGGTGGAAGAACTGCGATTCGTGCATTCATTGACACTTATCTGGATGACTATTTGGAGTTCACTGGTTTTGTTCCACCAGATTTCCGTTATGGTTAGCAAACATCTTCACAGCTTATAGCAACAATGTCCAGATACGTTTGGGAAGTCATCTTAAACAAGCTATTAACCATCTACTTCGTATTCGACAAAGAAAAGCCGAATTAATTGCTGATAGAAGACGTGAAGGATTAATTGATGTACTAATAAAATCTGAAATCTACAGAGATATAACTGAACCGGCGACAAGATTCAAGGAACTTATAGCTAGAAGGTTACCTCAAGATTTTGTATTGGACGCAGAGCAGTTCCAGAACCCTATCTACAACAACGCTCTTGAAACTCTTCGCCCTGTCCTAACCATCTATCCCACTGACTACCGCTTTCGTGGGAATAGCATTTATTACGATTCCAAAGCAAGACCAGTTGAGCATATGCGGGCTTTTTATGAACTGGCTTTATCATTTATTGATATAAGATTACCTGTGTTTAATTGCTTTCCATTACGCCGCTCTTGGACTCCTTGCTACACAACCATCAATTCAAAAATTCTTTGTCAAAACATTCTTGGTCGTCGGTGGACTAATCGTCAAGATAAGATAGCGCTTTGGCGTGAAGTGATTAACCCAAACTCTAATGCACTTAAACACCAAGAAAATGGCGAGCTCCAGTTTAGAGGAACTATTTAAACGGATGAAGTAGGTGTTACTGTGATTAAAAAAATAATGGATCGTGAAAGCAGATACACTGCTCGTTTTGCTGTTGTGGTGGAACCAACTCAGTACATTTCACAAGAGATTGCTCAAGAAACTGTTGGAAGATGTGTTACGATTAATTCTGGACGAAGAGATTGGCTATTCTGTGTGCATGAAAACTCAACGGCAAACAATCTAAACAAGTTTCGCTTTACTAAACAGTACCATGACAAGTTTGAAAAAATAAAGAAATACCGTCGAATCCCTAAAGCTGTGAAACCCGCCAGAGTAGCAGCCGCCGAAAGGCTTTTGATTAATCACGATTCTTTGAATAGAGGTATATTTGAACATTATCTTGCAAACAGGTCTAATATGACAGGCATCATCCAAAACCAATATGTCAACTTCCGAATTAACCATCGTACTGCTCATCCCTTGCACAGAAAACTGCGGCTATCTGCCTATTTTAGAAAGCAGCAAGGAAACGAGGATCTTATTGCAAAACTGGGTGAACAGTTTGGTATCGAAGCTGTTTATGTCATGGGTGACTGGTCTGCTCCTAATACAAGATTTCATGAGCCGGTTCGAGGCCTTGATTCCGTCGGTTGCTTTAAAAAGCTGGTAAAAGGGTGTACTTGATTGATGAATTTAGAACAAGTCAGTGCTGCCCAGCTTGTGAACGTAGAAGTCTTGAAACGTTTCGGATGATCCATGACCCGCGCCCTCATAGACAAAGAGTAAATCCTCGTGTAATCTACATGGTCTCTTAAGGTATGTTGATTTTACTTAGTTATAATTTTTTTATCTAATATTTTTTTTTTTGTTCTTTTGACAGATGTACAAATCAAAATTGTAGATCCATAACTAATAACACAAATAGGATTGTTCCTCGTCTATGGAATTGTGATTTGGCTGCTTGCTTGAACATGGTTGATATTGTTCGTTCACTTCGTGCTGGAAATGGCATCCCCCCCCCAAAGATTTCGACGAGGAGAGGCTCCCAAGGACCAACGGAGAAGAGCAAGGACCCAAAATGACCAAGCTAACATTAGAAATGTTCGTCAACGTCGCAACTAGAATTTTTCAGGCCTGTTATTGCAGGTCAACCATAGATACACTGAAGTGGTAAGCTCAAATTTTTTTTTTCGGTCTTTGAACCAACCTTTTTTCAGAAGATGAACATATTTTTTTTTACGTTGTGAACGAATTTTTTTCTACATTTTGATCTGAAAATAGTGTATAAGAAACTAAGATTAGTCCATTACGAGGCCAGTTGAGAGTAATAGACCGTGATACAGGTAGTGATGATACTCGGTACTACATAAAAGAGCATTAAGTACATGGTACTAAAAAGATGCTCAAAGTACACGAATCTATGGAAAAAAGGAACACATGCTCAAAAGTTAAATGTGATGTCAACAAATCCGTATAAAAAGATACATCAAATCAGTGATGTCTCTTGACTATTTTTTTTATTGCCAAGGTTTATATATCCATGTCGTATGCTATTTTTTTCAAAAGAATCAAATGCCTATTTATCATTTTGAATGGGGCAACCTTTCATGCTCTTTTAGTTTTATCCGTAAAAGGATTATATATCCTTAAAAGGATTATAAATAAAAACAAAACACCGCACTCATAATTTCTGTTTATTCCATGCTTATTAAGGACATAAAGTCTCATCAATACAAATGCTCTTGACTATTTCTCACCTGTGTATTTTGAATTGATTAAATTACTGTCTATATGTTCGTATGGAAATAAACATGCCGCGTGACATACTGCTATGTTGCATCTTGTTAGACAATATTTTTTACAAACTAATCCTATGCTGGTAAGACTTTGTTTAAGATGAGTGCGTGCAGGCTCTGGGATGTTTCCTAAATTGTCCGCACGACCATGCTTCTATACTGACACTATATCTTTTACAAAATAAATACTGGGCTGCATGAAACATTAACTTTATCCAAGTATCCATATAAAACAACGGCAATGGTTGTACTAAAAGTAGAGGCACCAGAGTAGAAAAGATAATTCGAGTATGCAAAATAATACGTAGGAGTACAATAAAAATTACAAGATCGATTAGGTTACACCTAAAGAGACTTTGACATTTACTTGCTTCGCATGAAGCTCCATCTCAATTATCATTTCTGTACTTTCTGCAATATTGTTAAAGACGGCGAGCTATAGATATATATGTCGAACAAACAAGTAAAAGCATAGGAGAATGCTTATCTGAATGGAAACCTTGAAGCGATACTAAATATCCGGTAAAGACGGCGAGCTATAGATATATATGTCGAACAAACAAGTAAAAGCATAGGAGAATGCTTATCTGAAAGGAAACCTTGAAGCGATAATAAATATCCGGTATAAAATACGATAATACTTTTCAAGAGGAAATATCTCTCGTTATTTGATTGATATATACCGTGTAAAAATAGCTTTGTATTCAACGCTGCAAATGGCGCGTATCTATGAAGGGCCCGTTGCTATGCTCCACATGGAAAAAAATTTCTAATTTGATTGGCTGATAGAAAAAATAATGGATGAGCTCCTTAAAGAGATGTTGATAACACGGGATACAAATACAAAATGCAGCTCAATCACAAAATAGCGTTTGCTGCATCTAATGTGCCCTACACAACCAGTTGAAAATGTCAGCATTTTTTTTTCTCAAATTTTCCAAAAAAGGAACGAGCAGAAACATTCCTTTTTTGTTTTAGTGCGACTCACAACAATTATACAAATATACAAATAAACACTGCTCCAAAATCTTATAAAATGTAAAAATAGAATATTGTTGAGAGCTCAAAAATTGTCTTAAAAGAAATAGTTTATTAAAATGATTTGATGAGCGTATTGCGGCGAACGCCGGTAAAGACAAATCAGATTTGCTTCTAAAAGCATTTGATAGTCAAACATTAACTACACAAAAGGCATGCTTTATACTCGAGCTTACCTTTTAAACGGCCTTAAAAGGTCTTATACATTGTATAACGAAATAATAATAATGATGATAAGTAAAACAATCTAAAGAAAGTAGTAACATTTTTTTTTTTACCTTACTGGAATAAAAATAATTATACTAACAATACGTAAATGATATTCATTGCTTGTATATAATAAAAGTCTGATGGAAATTGCATCTTCAATACATGAAAAAGGGAACTAAAAATAAAATGAAACGCGTGTTAGCATAGAATCATTATTTAAAAAAAAAGAATGAAAACGAACCCTTATATCTGTTTAATATCTCTACTTGGAGGCTAAAGTATACAACTATAAGTGGACTGAGCTCTTACCATAAAAAAACGTTTTTATCTTTTAGTTTTAAATGTCGTGTACAAGCTTAAACGTCTAGATAAATTAAAAGGGTAGCATCATCGATAATATTTTTACAGCGATCTTATTGAAGAATGATAAGATACCGCATTCAAATCAAGTTAACATTATTGGCTATAAAAACAATTTATTTTATCTGTAAATTATGATTTTGGATGCCTCTCTTTTCTTTTACATATAAACCGAGCCTGTGGTCAAATTGTTGCGGGGAGATAAAACTATCTCCTCAATGATCAATTAATTGATATGTAAGACTTATCGGGGCTGCAGAAATCGAGCACAATAATAAGTAAGGAAACAGATAAAGAATCCTTACTCGCGGTCAGTTCCTCAGGTATTTGTATGAAAAAAAAAAAAAGTAAACAAATAAAGCTTGCGTTCCGTAACAAAATGTTATTTTACTTTTCTCAAATTTCACTATGATTAAAGAAGTTGCTATCAAGAAGAAAAGAGACGTTCTATCTAAAATAAATACAAAGGATGACGATAGTTTCAAAGGTAGAGCTTTACAAGTAAACGATTAACATAGACAACGTATATATTTTACAGAAATTACCTGTATAGATTGCCATAACGTAGGGCATGTGAACAAACAATATTTCAAGCGATCGTTCTACAGAGAAGCTTCTGCAAATGATGGTATTTTTGTGATAACATTTACTGTTTGTAGTACTATATTTTAATATGTTCAAAGTGGGCTCCTCCTCTACCAAAGAAAAGAAAGCAAAGTTTTACTGTCAATTAGTGGGCTCGCGCAAGAACACAGGTAGTATACATGTTACTGAGCAACTTTTGACTGTTTGGATCGAATTTCGTTCCTTATATCTATTTGCAATATACAAAGAAGCACTTCCAAAAGACGCAAGTGATTTATTGACAGGGGCCTGAGTGTAGAGATTGCAACTACATATACAAATGATGTTGTTAAAAATTTCGAGAACAGAGTCATTCAGTATTTAAAATATTGTTTACAGAAGGAGTTGACGGTAAACCATAGTTGTAATTACTAGTTTGTTTCCGAATCTAATCTGTTTGTATTTTTCAGACCATAAGACCATCAGATGTGATCTAGATTGCGGTTAATTACTGTTATCAACTTATCTGTGGCGGTGAACCTAGCTGGGGTACCACAGACAACATTCTGAGTGAAGACCAAAAAATTGAGAATTAAAGAAATATGCCTGTCTCAAAGAAGTTGTCCCCCACAAAAGTTACTTTTGTCACCTTATCAAATTCTCCATAAAGCTTCATCCCATTCTTAGCTTTTATCCTGTCATCCTTTGAAAGAGCAAATGAAAATTAAGACGAAAAATCTTTAAAGAAAAACCATCAAATGAAAAACGCCGTCTCGTACCACGTAGATTTAGTTTGTTCCCCCAACCCTTCGATGCACTTCAAATCCATTTCTTTAGACATAAGTGCTATATGTTCATTCTTATCAATATCAAAGCCTAATAGGTACAAAGAACAACTTGATGTATTTTGTCGAGTGCTTAATTTTGATAAACTTCGAATTTCAAGGTATGTACCTCACGATTAAGTGAGTTGAAACTTGTTCTTAACATACTTTGTTTTACATACACAAACTAAAGTCATGATATCATTCCAAACGAAAATAATACTGTTCTATTTGGGTCGAACGGCTTTGATCTAGACTGTGTGGTCTACAGAAGAAGATAGGAAGAACAGAACAGTAACATTGGTAAACAGCAGATTCAGCTCATGGATTTTAATTCTGAAGAAGTGAAGAGTGTATTTCGACCAGTTTTTCTGGATCCAGGTAGAAAGGCCGTGTTCACGGCTGTGGAGGGTTTAGATCGGTAAAAACATACTATTTACTTCGTTGTGCTACTAAGGAGTAATACCACTTCAGGTAGTCCTTTATACCAAAAAAGGCTGTTGCGGAGAAAGCAAGAGAATGGGGTAGAGGCAATTGAGACTGAGACGCCTACAACAAAAACTGCAGATGTCAATACATACAGAAATTATATCCAACACATTTTCAGTCACCTGAATGTCCTTTTAAATTTTTATGTATTTGGTACAACAAAAGACAGATTTTTTTCTATATCAAGGAAGATAGCGAGCTGCCAAAGCGATGGTGAACATTTTGGTACACGGTACTTCAAAGTATAACAAACGTAAAAGAGACAAGAAGAAAATAAAAAAGCGAAGAAAGAAGAAGTTTAAGCAGAGAGATGCCAAAATTGATGTCAAAAATACAACGGATAAGAAGTAATTAAGCTATATTTTTTTAATCCTTTTGATTGGAAAGACCAAATAAGTGGAAGCCACTTCCTTATGAAGAGGATTCATCAAAGGTTCCGTTGGTAGTCTTTGGGAGCAGGAATGTTTAGAAAAGACCTGATTAAGCTGAAGGGCCTTAGGTGTGGCGTGACTGGAGTTATGTGGAGATCAACTGGTTGTGTCCTGACAATAGCTCATGAAAAAAAAAAAAAAAAAAAAAATATGCAGTTTCACGTCACCCGAAAATGGTCTGGGTTTCAAAAATAATGTTTTTTTTTTTTGGGAGTGAGGATAAAGGAGCAAGGGAAGAGTCAAAAATAGAGAGGTTGTAGAATCAGCAAGATCTGCAAGCATTGAGTCATAGACAAAGGGCCATGGTGTAAAGAAAGAAAACGGGAAGCAATATATTTTTAATCAAAATGCAATAAAATTTTAAACAGGCGACACAATTAAAAAAAAAGAGTTCAGAAATTAGCTCATATCCCCCGTTTTCCCCTTTTTTCATTCCCTTTCTCCATCAGTTTTTTTGTAATTGTTCAATGAATACAAGAAAGGAATCACCTTTTTATGAGTATGAGCTGCTAGAACAAGTGGGAGACGGCTCTTTTGGCTCAGTACATAAAGCAAGAAGAAGCAAAACAAACGAACTCGTGAGTGGAAAATCATAATAAAAAAACACGGGGATCTAACCAAAAATAAAAATTAAGGTGGCTATCAAAATTATGAAGAAAAAGTTTAACAGTTATTCAGAGTGTACCTCACAGAAAGAGTACAAGACCTTGAAAAAAATGTCCAGTCATCCGAATATTGTTCAATTATATGAAACTTTTCTTAGTCCATCAACAAAGGAGTTTTATTTTATTATGGAATATATGGATGGCGGTAATCTATATCAGTTTATTAATGACCACAAAGAAGCAAATCAAATCATCCAACCCAAGGAGATCAAATCTATTTTATTTCAGATTTTATCAGCTTTAAATCATATTCATCATGTCGAATCTATATTTCATAGAGACATGAAGCCAGAAAATTTGCTAATTACACAAAACCTTGTAGTAAAATTAGCTGATTTCGGTTTGGCTACTGACATCAAAAAATTAACTCGTCCTTGTACTGATTATGTGAGCACAAGATGGTATAGAGCACCAGAAGTCTTGCTGAAATCTTCAAATTATTCATATCCAATCGATCTATGGGCTGTGGGTGCTATTTTTGCTGAATTAGTCACTTTGAATCCTCTCTTTCCAGGTCAATCTGAAATTGATCAGTTATTTAGAATTTGTAAAGTACTCGGTACCCCATCTACAACTGCAAAGAAGACTTATTCTATTCTACAACCAAACTTTATTAATTCAAAATCAAACACAAACCCTTTAACTCCCGTCACTTCCTATATTGGTATTGGTGGTGAATGGAAAGACGGTGTCAAACTAGCCCATAAAATGGGTTTTGAATTTCCGAAGGTATGTATTTAAACACTTGTTATTTTGCATGATTTTTTAATAATGGGTTACAAAAAAAGATTTTCCCTAAAATAGATTCATTATCTATGGTGTTACAGCCAAATTCTATTTCATCTGAAGGTATTGATTTACTATCCAAATTATTACAATTTGATCCATGTAAAAGAATTACTTCATCCAATGCATTATCACATCCATTCTTCATGCCTTCACTCGCCATCAATACCACACCTGTTTCTTTTGATTTACCCACTATACCTCTATCCCCATTTCAACTCTTGGAAGAAGAATATTCTCAATGGGATCTACTGACTCAACCTTCTCTGACTCGCACCACAAGTTTTCCAAATATCTTGCTCGAGTCGTCGTATGAAGACCCTTCCATCAAACGATCCATTTCAGATCTATCCATACCAAATCTCCCTCAACCACCCTCAGCCATCAAAAAGACGACACATAGACTAAGTCTTTGGGCAAAGAAACATATCATCGTTTAAAATTTTAATAAATAAATAAAAAAGCATTTTGAGTTATTCCCTGTAAACACACACACACACACACACACACACACACACACACACACACTCATATGTATATACTTTTTACACTGTTTCATAAGGGGATCTATTTCTGGTTTATCGGCTTGCTATATTGTTTTACATTTGGAAATTTTTTAAACATTTCGGTAGTTTACCTTCATTTTTAAAGCGATGTAAAGATATTTTTATCAGTGAGGCAAGACCAGTATATCGTTCAGTATAGTTATGTTATTAAAGAGTAGAAATAGTCAAAGATTATGTCGTATATGTTGATGTGTACTCACGGTTTCTTTTTCAATAGTAGGCAAAATATTTTCAATAATTTTTTAACACAAAGATGGCTAATATGTTTCCTTTGTTTAAGAGAATTCGACTATCAAAAATCAAGTTATGGAACATCTCACATTAGAATACCATGGTTTAGATGGCGACAAAATAAAATATAGCATGTAAAAATGTAAAAAATAGAAGCATCCGATGAGAAGAAAATATCAAAATTACATATGTAGTACTACAGAGTTAAAAAAAATATGCATACTCCACTGGTTCAGGTTATACACGAACTGTTGTTTGCATCACATGTAAACAGATGATATTTTGAAGAGCACGAACAATCGCGCATTTGACAAAAACTAATGCAAACGAACTTTAACATTTTATGTCAAACTAAAATATCTCTGTACTGCTTTGATTACAATACCCACACTGTAGATATATAATGTAGAATGGAGTGAAGTTGTTTTATCAAGAGGAAGTGAATTGGAACTCTATTATTGTAGGCGACGCACACACCCCCTTCACATTATATTTCTGACAGCCTGCAAAAATTGCATACAATAACCGGGTTACAATTTAACCATGTGATGTACCTGCATAAAAAAAATGCCATTGCTACAATGTATCCCCAGTTGGTGGAGGTGAGCTGTAAGGTCATTCCTAAGCTTAAATATTTATAGTCAACTGCTAAACGTACAACGGGAAAAAATCACTCTCCTGAAAAATGCCCTTGAAATGTTGACAGATAATATTCCTCTATAGCATAATACGAGTTAGATTGTACGATGTTTTGAAGCCAACATATGTCGTTATAAGCATTGAAATTGATAGAAATCCTTTTGTGTTGCACCACCTCCTTGCCATGTAGCCAAAAGCTATCAAACGTACAAGAGTAATTTTGATTTTGTAAATATTATCTTTCAATGGAATATTTAAGTGGCATGACAATCAAAAGAATCTTACTTTTAAATCCAGAAAAGTCGGACAAATCAGACTGCGTTTTCTATCGCTTGCTTACCTTTTTTCAGAGAAATAGAAAAACGGTTATAAGCGACGAGAAAATTGTAACCTCTTCTACATGTACAACATGTAAGCCAACATTCCCCGAGTATGGTTTTGTAACCATTTTAGGGTCTACTAAAGGTGTTGGATAGGCCAGGACCATTCCGGATAAAACAAATCATAAGGGAACATGTTTTTAGATGCCAAATTGCGTCACGATTCCTATAAGTACTTCCATCCTTGCACTTCAAAGTTTGGTGAGGCTTTTTGGCACTGTCGCTTCCATTTAAATCGATGTTATTCTATTCTCTGTAAGTTATAAATAATTTCAAATGATAAAAATAAATAATGATATATATGTCTCTTGTGGGATGGCAAGTTTTCTATTCTTCTGGACAACAGCTTTTCTGGCTTTTTTTTTTTTTTTTTTTTTTTTTTTTTTTTTTTTTTTTTTTGCCTTTCTACTTTTCTTTGTATTATTTCTTATTCTGTCTTGCCATCCTATAGTAAAAAATTAGCACTTTTATGAATAGCTCTTTGGGACCCAATGTTATTTGACCATTTTATCTTCACAGTAAAATGTCCATGTGCAGCAAAATGGAAATTTAATGTAACTTGTACCGTCTCACATAAATTATTTTCATACGACTTAAATGTAATTTTAGGGTAAACTTGTATGAAACATGTTTCTGTGTGAATGTATAAGGAAACGAAGGGATTTTTAATGTTGTTCGTTTCAAATTTTTTCATCACCAATTCTTTTTTATCATGCTACCTTGCCCTATTCGCTGATGTGTTACGGTTCGACCCATATTGTTGTACTCTGTAGAGAATTGATGACCTACAACCCGTAAATTTTTATTGTAAGAGACAATGGCATCTTCTGTCCTTGGATTTACCGCACAGTGGCAAATAATTTGCGATCTCATTAGGACTAAAATTGTGAATAATTAAATCTACTTTTCTCAAAGGGTCTACTACGCTTCATTTCAACAACGTAATACGATAAATATAGCAGTCTGAGTACATGTTATTAGGAATATTATGTCTTTATGACAAGGAAGACCGAAAAGCGCTTTTAAACGGACAATTCCAACTTAGTTAATAAGCTACAAAAATTAGGAATTATCTAACCTTTATTTCAAGGTCGTTTAAATTGAAAGAAACAAAAAAATAGCTAGCTAGCACTGCCCTGTGCGTAAGTGACCGGGTTATGTAAATTTTGAAGCGGAGCAACACTTGGGGATAATTTTATGCAAAAACAAACATTGCCAAAACTCTTTAACATTATTCATGTGAACGATATTTGAAGCTTTGATGTCAAACTGTAGCTATCCCACATCATATCAAATAATATATTGGTATGAACCATCAAAAATTTGGTTATAGCCATCTTGGCGAATTACCTGAGCATAATTTCCCAAGAGAACATAGTAGGTATTACACATTCTGAATGTTAGAACAATCTGGTTCAACGTAGTTCTTTTAAACGTATTGTTCAAATATTTCTAGTTAATATTTAAAGAAAACATCATTTTATTTGTTTTAAACAGTGCTTTACTAATTTGGGTTTCATCATGACTACATATTTACCCCAGTGTAGCTGATTTAGCAATGTTATCGCTAATTAAACACCTAATATATCTCTTTAAAAAAATTCTGCTCAACAATAAAACAGTGTAGTATTGTGTCTTTGCTTCAGCATCCAGTATGTATTTAGGAGAACGTATGTTAATATGTCGTTACTTTTTACGGCCAGAACTAAATGATAAATAATGAAAAGAGGTTAGTTTCGGGACAAGTGTATGCTTATTTGATAGAAAATATCTTTTTTTTATTTAGCTGCTTGATGCTATAATTATAATTTCATTTTACTATCTGAGGCAAATGGAGACCAGGAATTGATATAAAGAGCATACATCTTATTGTGTTCTCAGGCCAACAAAGTGTTTAATCTGGTCTTGTTTTACACATTTTTTTTATAAATTATTACAGTAAAATTTTCCTTTAAACTGATATGCAGCCTCTATTACAGAGCCGGGTCTTCCTGTCTATTTGCTATTTACTCTTATAGATTTATTCTCTTGTCTATTAAATCATAGATCGATAATAATGTATATCGTCTGTCCCAACTTAAATAAATTGATCATGTAGAGCTTTAACTGCGATGTAAGTATCTTCTGGTTTTTAATTGAATACGTTTTAAGAAGCTACGTGGTGATATCTCATGAATGGTGTCTATCTCAACAACGATTTCTTTTTAAGGCTTTTTCAAATCAAATCTTACCCCTTTGTGACTGTCTTCAAGTGACTAAACAGTCACGGCTTTGAGAAGACCAGAAAAAATATATGTTCGAAAAAAAAAAAAGCTTTTTGATTAACAGTTATCTCTCTCTCTATTTAATATGCCCAAGTCCAAGCGTAGTACCGTTGGTAAGATAGGATAATCAACTTTAAAAAATAAAAGCGTATACTAAATTAGTTCGTAGTTTCTTTAACCCAAACCGACAAGAAGGGTCGTGAAGGAAAGGAAAAGTTGATTGAAGATGTAATATTTAAAAAAAAAAAAAAAAAAAAAAAAAAACTTCAAATCTCGAATTTAGATTAACTTTTTTGACAAACTTAGATTCACCAATG
Organism: Mucor mucedo; assembly: GCF_025094135.1. Taxonomy (NCBI): domain Eukaryota; kingdom Fungi; phylum Mucoromycota; class Mucoromycetes; order Mucorales; family Mucoraceae; genus Mucor; species Mucor mucedo. The sequence continues at coordinate 27,512 of NW_026252349.1, read as the reverse complement.
TGTTGATAAATATGACTATTTGTATTTGTATTCTGTCAAGGACATGCGTAACACATACCTCAAGGAGATTCGTAACGACTTCAAGGATTCTCGTTTCTTCTTTGGTAAGAACAGAGTTATGGCCAAGGCTCTCGGTACAACTGCTGAATCAGAATATAAGGAAGGATTAGCAGCCATCGCTAAGGTAAGAACGTTGGAATGGAAATGAAGACTGTCAGCTGCTGATATATCATAAATAGGAATTATCCAGCGAAGTTGGTTTGCTTTTCACAAATAAGACTCCTGAGGAAGTCAAGACTTATTTCAAAGAATTTGTAAAGCCCGGTTATGCTCGTTCCGGAGCTGTTGCCACTGAGACTATCTCTCTTCCTGAGGGACCTGTTAAGCGTGGTAGCGAACCTGTACCTCACAACATGGAACCTCTTTTAAGATCTCTTGGTATGCCTACATCTTTAAAGAACGGTATTGTTACATTGCTTGTCCCTTACACCATCTGTATGACTGGTGAAACTCTTTCAACAAACCAATCTCATCTCTTAAAACTTTTCTATCATCAACTTGCTGAATTTAGCGTTGATTTAATCAGTTATTATCATAACGGTAAAGTTGAACAAATTGAGTAATTTCCTTAGAATTATGTAATTATCTCCCTTATTCTCCCCTTCATTTTCGTTTTATAAATAAATTTTTTTTGTAAGTATTAAAATTAATACCTGTCAATTTATGCATTAAATATAAGCCACATTAAAAAAATACGCTCGATCTTGTGTATGTGTGTGTGGGTGTGTGGGTTTTCTGCTTTTAAGTTAAAAACAATCATGACAACCCCTTACGGTAAATGCTTTGTTTTAATTTATGGACGATTTGGCACCTGAATCTAATATTATTTGATAGAACAGGAACGATTAAAAAACATTGAACTGAACAAGCAACTGATTGCAGAACTCGGGATCTCTAAAGCGAAAACTTCCTTCTCATCAGCACCCACAAACACAAGGTAAAATTTAAAAGTCTATAAAGTTTGGCTCTGGTTTTATTGACAATGTATAGTAGCGAACAACAGGCTGTCAAAAAGCCTCGTAAAACATACACAGGTACGAACCTTTTTTTTTTTTTTTTTAAAGAAGTGACACATATCAGAGTACTAACACATGGCAAAATAGCTAAACCTAAAAAAGCACCCGTAGTACTAACAATAAGAAAATCTTCCAGACTCAGGGGAGAAAAACCATTAGCTATTGAGATTGATAAGGAGAACAACATAGAATTACTGGGTGAGGAAGTAAAGGTAAAAATATAGTTAAAAAAGTGAGACAACGGGGTCAAGGGCATTAAACTCAGGGGTTTTTGCTTTTTGATAGGATGATCCACGCTTGCAAGATTTAATGGATGAAGGCAGATTGCTGACAGCCGAAGAATTTTTTAGCAAAGAAGTGAAAAGTAAGGCAATTATTGTGGACGGACATTTTAAAGGCTGGGTAAACCCAGAGGTAATGCAAAGACATGGGATTGAGCCATCTGCTTCTGAAGCCTGGGAAAAGAACGGTGGTGGTGCTTATTCTTTTGCTGATCCTACAGGAAGTGGGATCAAAAGAAAGAAAGGATCTATATCTAATGCAAAGGTTTTTATACCCAATAAGGAAAGAGAAAAAACACAGCTAATTAACTTGCTTTTAACAGAATGATGCCTTAAAGATGTTCAAAAAAAATCCCAACCAATACTTCTATAGACACAACGAACCTGGAGAGGAACAGTGGGTACATGATTGGTCAGAGGAAGAAAAAAATCTCTTTCTAAAGGTAAAAAAAAAAAAAAAAAAAAAAGATGTACGAAATCGTGATCTGACCTCCGTGGCTGATATCTCAACTCTCTATAGGTTTCAAAAGATCATGGCTGTGGTGATAAGGTAACTGCCAAATCTTAATAAGAAAATGGTGTATTATAATGTTTATATATATTTTACTTTTAGTGGGGTTTGTTTGCTAGTTATATACCTCACCGGTAAGCTTTGTTGCATATATCTCACCATAATTATACTATGCGCTAATTAACAAACATATTAGTTTTGGATATCAATGCAGTAGTAAGTTTAAATGTTGACCTCCTTGCTTACAATACTGATGCCCTCATAGGTTTTTACCGTAATGAAATAATCAAGAATGGATTAGTCTTTGATCCTAACTTTCAGGTAAAGATAAAGATAAAAATGGAGAAAAAAAAAACTCACCTTTAGATTTATAGTTTACTCCTTCGGGTGAGCCTGTTTATGCTGGTTCGCATCGTTCACGTCGTTAGATATGCATAAAGAAAACGATCAAGGAGACACTACACCATTTTTATGTAATAAACGTCCTTCATTTCCCTTTTCTCCTATATTTAGTCTGATGCACGGATGCTTGAACCCTGAATAAATAAAATAAATGCTCTACGGTGTCATCCCAGGCGTCTCGTTTTTGCTCCTTTGCAGATTATTATTAAAAAAATTCTGATGAAAGCAGTAAGACTGCATCCAACTGTGCTTATAATTGAAATAACACAGGAAGAAAAAAAAATGGCGGTTTTTTTTTTTTTTTTTTTTTTTTTTTAGGCCATCGTACTACAGATTTAAAAGCATGGGCATATTTATGATCTGTTTAGTTCTACGTTACAAGGGCAAAAGGAGTTATCAGAAACAATAAGCTTTGAACTCCTTGCACGCATTGACACCACAATATAATAAAATTACCAATTACATGAGGAGGAGCGAAGGTGTATAAATCTGTTTATTAAAATGGGAGTTTATACTGATCCGAGGAGAATCTTAGAATTTTAAAGAAGCAATGAAACTCGGACCTAATTACGAAACCACCTTTTTTTCTTTTATGTCAATTAGGGATTCGTTTAAACTTAGAATATTTTAAACATGAAAAATAAAATACGTATCACAAATGACATGAGGCAAGGAGAAATCGATCTTATAAATTGCAGCAGGAGAATATGATCTATCGGTTAAATGAAAATATTATCATTTCCAAAAACTCCTTTAATTTTATCATCGAATACTATTTTCTTTGTTTTTTGAAAACGTGAAGTGAGAACTAGTAAATGAAGAAGAGCTCTCCTTTAGTAACGTGGAGGAACAGACCTGAAAAGGCGAGGGCTTCGACCAAACTCACTATTTAGTATCTTAGGAGCTTTATATATCAGCACGTTATTCATTGTTTTAGCGAAAAACGATATAATAAGCACCCCTCCTCAAAGTTAAGTTACCATGGAGCAAACAAAACCAGGTACACAACAGAAAATCTGACATGGTGTAACCTAATAAATATTGTCTCCTTTCATGTTATGGTTGACAGCTGCAGTTTTGCGTGTATTGGGCTAATCTCAAACTACTGAGGAGTTTTTAAATGAGGAAAGACATATAAAAGACACATTTTTTTCATTTTACCTTTTTTATATTATCATCTTTATTCATTCCAATTTTTTTTTTTTATTTATTAAAGAAAAAAACTGTTATCACACACATATATACACACATATACATAAACATCTAAATACTTCTAAATAACATGGACATTCAAAGTTTGCTATGTAATACAAACCAATCATTGGAAATTAGTACTACTAAATCACCAACATACAAACAAATTCATGAACGTCAGTCATCTTGGTCGTCATATTCTTCATCGCCTGACAGCCCAATGAGTTTATCTAGTAACTCCTCATTATTTTACTCAATTCCATCTTCACCGGAAATTGATTCTCCCTCACCACCTTCACCTACTCGCGGCACTCGTCCAACCAACCAGACGCGTACACCATGGTCCAGTGACGAAGATATTCTATTACAACAAGGTTACTCTCAGGGTTTATCTTGGGCGATGATCTCAACTGTCTATTTACCTCACCGTTCTCGTGGTTGCTGTTGGGGCCGTTTCAAAACCTTGCAATCCAAGTCATTAGATCAAAGAGAATGGACGGATGCTGAAGATCGACTTCTTATGCTTGCTATCAAGAAGAACTCCAGATTGTTTAAACAGGCTTGGAAAACTGTTGCTCAAGATATGGGAAACCGCAATTGGAAAGAATGTGAGCAACGCTCTATCTCAAAGGCATCTATTTCAAAGAAGAAGCATTAGATCTGTATACAGACTTTTCTAGACGAAAAATTATCTCTTTTTTTTTTATGGTTGATCCTATATTATATACCACTATCGTTTTATTCATGAATTAACGAACCTTATGCATTTTTTCCTTTCCCCCCTTTTTTTAAACACCCCGCATTACTTTTCTTCTATGACTATGTTTCCGATACCTTCTTTAAAAAATCCACATGAATATGCCCTGGTGGGCCACACATTTTGACGTTACTTGTAATTATCAAAAAAAGAAAAAAAAAACTTAATAATAATCTTATCTCCCCTCATTGCTTTTTGTTCTAATTACGCCTTTTAAAATAAAGTTTCTTTGTTATTTGAAGTGCTTTAACATAAAGTTTGTCATAATTTTAAAAAAACGTGCTGCAAATGTACTATTTCAGAAAAACCACATGATACTTGCCTCTGATTCAATCAGCATTATTTCATAATTCTTTACAGGGAGGTATTTGGAACTACATCATCAGATTTGATAATCAACATTCAGAAACTGTATATGGTTATGCAGTCTAGTACACATACATACTTAAATACCTTGATACTAATATATTTACTTGAAAGAAGAATACTTTGCTATATGGAGTACAAAGCATAAATCAACCGTATAATAACTACGAGTCTTTATCCATGTAATATTTGATAGGAAAAGTACAAACCATTTTTTTTAATGATGCAATATTGGTTTACAGCTGACCAGAGTCACATCTGTTACAATTGTTTGGTATACGTAAGCACAGATCTTCAATGTATGTTTCCATTGCAAATCCCCAGAAAATTATTTTATGTTGTCATTTTTTGTTCGAGAACTTTAGATCTTCGAATATCATGCAAAGTTATTTTAAAGATCATTTCCCTTTTGGGAAGGATTTCTATTTTTTAATTTTTTTTGATCTACGTTATCCTCGCAAAAGCAACCGCAGTTATCATTGGCTAAAAAATGCAGTTTACAAACCCCTCTTATATCTGATCTGCAAAGAAAACACCCTTTCTGTTTGACAAAAACAGGGGTAAATTTATGGCTGTAGACGCATTATTAACTTGCACGCGATCGTAAGGAATAAACCCCGTACTTGGATAAAATCCCCTCGGGTCATAGACATAACGTTCTTTAATGTACATCATCACCGTTTTCTCCATGTCGCTTTTCATTGGTTCATGGTTGTCCTACTCATTAAATTGTTCTCACATTGTTTGTTGACACAAAGTTCCTTAAATTGCACAAAAAAAGAAGACATGCAGATCCTTCTTTACATTCGCAGAAAGAGGTATTTTTCAATATTATAATCAAGCATACTAACCCTTTGTTTCACCTGCGTCTTGATAGATATAGATAGTTATACAAACATAGTTTTTAAATCTACTCAAAAAAATACATCTCAACCAATGCATTAAACCAAGAAATGTTATTGTGGACACATCCAACTAGGTAACGTTTGAATTTAACCTTGATGAAGAAGCCGTCAGAATTACGTCCAAGTAATATAAGCTCCCTTTTTTCTGCAAGATTTTTTTCCCTGATTCTTTTTGATTTGCTATAGTATTATGAAAAAAATGAAATCATTACTACCATGTTTTATCACGGGCTATGCATGCACGCCATGTGTGATGGGATTTGAATATTTACCAATTTAAGCCACTTGCATTTTAATAACCAATATTTGTATTATGTTTATGCCTATAGTGTCATGTTAGTTACGCTTACCAAAATTAGGAATCTATTTCCTGCCTTTGAGTATTTGTCGCCATTCAAACATTCATATTTTTCTTTATCCTGCATACATCAGATTAACCACACTATTACTTTTTAGTCTAGCTTGAATTATGTCTTGGATCAATGTATTCATTTCAAATATTGCAAGTTCATTATCTTTAAGCATTCGCGCATAATCTCCTGTAAAAAATCATTTATTCAATAATATTTCAAGTAAACAATCTACTTTATAATAAGACCCTTTAATATTTTTGAACAATGACAATGTTACAGTTTGGATTTCAGTCTATAATTAAATTAAACCAGCAGTTTATCGTACTTGACAATATGATATAACAAAGATTGCTCCGATGAATCATACCTTTTGCTCTAGAATAATAACTATTTTTATTTAATACACTTTTTTTTTTAATTTGTAGTAGGTGGGCGAAAAAAAAAAACAAATAAAGCGACTCGTTCCTAAATTCAGGAGAAAAAGAGGCACAAATTAAAATCTATTGTTGCAGTCAACAATAATGTTGCTTGCTGGTACATAGATTGAAATAATTCATATAAATATAAATACAAATAACCCAATTTTTTTATAAATATATATTTTTCAGCTTTTTTTTAAACATAAAACTGGCATGACATCTTACAATTCACCGCAAAATTTCTATCGCGGTCAATTTTTGATCAAATATTAACCAGCAAAAATGCGATGAAATTTTGACCGCAATCGCCGCGACGGCGGTCAATTTTTCACCGTGATCGCGGCGATGGCGGTCAATTTTCACACTTTTTGACCGTAATCTTCGCGAATACGATCAATTTCTACACTTTTTGACCGTATTTATCAAGAATGCGATACTATTACTGGTCGTATTTATCACGGATGCCATCAACTGTTTAACTATTATTGGCCCTATTTCAGCTTATCAAATTTTATACCCTTGTATTATGAACAGTTATGTGTTTATGTTATGAATAATTTTATTTATTTTTCATTAAATGTTTATAAAATAATAACGGCAAAAGGGATTATGGATTATGAGGTGAAATTACAGGTAAAATGGATATACATATAAAATGGAAGGGTATTATACAAATAGAAAAGCTACATACCTTAAATTAAAAATATTAGTGGGTGGCTTATGTAGATTACAGTGCTATTTTATTTACCTTATCCTATCGCGTGCTTTGTATTGATACGTAAGAGTATTATACTAATAGAAAAGCTACATATTTAGAATTAAAAATATTAGTGGGTGGCTTACATAGGTCACAATCACTTATTTATTTACCTTAGCCTAGCCTAGCGAGAGTTTTGAATGCATTATATCTATAGACTACAGTGTTAGCGTATAATACAATCAAATATAATCACTGACTTACATTACAATCAAATGGTTGCAATCAAAAAGAGCAGGTTTAGTTAGTTGCACAGAAGAATATAGAACTTACCTTCACGGATGCCAGAAGTCCACTAACTGGTTTACCTTATGGTTAGGGATGGGATGGGGGCTGGACACCTCTATATTTACAAAAAAATAAATTGTATTATCATACACATACATCAAAGCTAAATACAAAAAAATGTTGTTGGGGAAAGAAAAGAAAAGATTCTATTTCTAAGAGAAAATAGAAGGTTTTATTTTATACAAAATAAAAGGCAAAATTAAAAAAATATCTGACGTGATACAAAATCTCAAACCCAGTCCAAGAACCAAATCATCCGTTTTCTCTTATAAAATCATCAATAATTATCGTTAAGAAATATTTTTTTCGACTATATTATTCTAATATTTTTTTCTAACCTCTAAGGATAGAAAAATCAATATTTGAAGCTATTTGTTTTTTTTCGGAGTTAAACTTAGGCAATTGGCGGTCAATATTGGATATTTTCGCCGAAAATGCGATATGGTCAATTTTTGACCGCAATCATGGCGACTGCGGTCAGTTTCTAATAAATCGTTCTTAAAATTTTACGGTAATTTATTGTTGTACTAATATCATATATGGTATCTGTAGCCATTTGAAAAGTATTGGTGACGCTCACAATTGATGATAATGCCACAGGTAAAAAATAGAATAAGTGGATTTGGTGTGCCACAAAGGAGTCACCGTAAGTTACAAAACGACAAAAACTAAATTAAAAGTGGTTCACGGTATATGACAGAAACATATTATGTGGTGCGCTGTAATACACAGAACACATTGTAAATGAGTAGTATTTTATTATGTAAGTGTTACAAATCAATTACTTCTGATTTGATAAAAAAATATAAAGTATATAAAAAAAACAATGGTACGATAAGTACGATTATAAGTCCTTGTTACTTTATTTGACTGAAGTTTTAACTATGAAATAATGGGGTCTATTTATACTCTTTTGAAAGCTGACTGTTATTAGAATTGCTAGTCCATAAATTTATCTTGACTGTTGAATTCTACATGAATTCAAGGGTACGCTTGTCGCCGACAGATTGCTTCAATGATTTCTAATAATATTTTCTATCGGCTCTTCCATTGTATTCAATAAGGGGTTTCAGTTCTTCCCCGCCGGATTTACACTTTTTTTTTACACATTCGGTGAAATAATTAAGAGCCAATGAAATGCATTTGACATTTTACAAGAACTGAACCCCCAAATAAAAAAAAAAATTCACACTTTTTCAAAGACATTTATTTTTGAAAATCCGAGCCAATGAAGCTGTTCCTGAGTTTGTAACTTCATTATGAGTAATAATAACATTGAGTGCATTGTAATTATGACACATCAAAAGGTTAATTGAGTATGACACATCACAGCGCAATCGCAGTTATCACACATTAAGAGTATTTTATATACACGTAAAATCAGGTATAAATAATAAGGGTCTACTGTCAATTCGCATCACGTCATATCTGTATTTACCACATAAATGTCTACCACCAGAAACCAAGCTTCCACCAGCAAGAAAGCTTCCACCGGCAAGAAAGCTTCCACCGGCAAGAAAGCTTCCACCAGCAAGAAAGCTACCAGCAGCAAGAAAGCTACCAGCAGCAGCCAAGATTCTACCAGCAGCAGCGAAGATTCCCCCAGCAACGAAGCTACCGGTAAATCCAGTGTATCATGGTACGGTGATCAGCATCTTACCAAAAACGAGTTAAACCCTGACGGATTGACATCAATTGATATCTTGATGGGATGGATCACAAGAGATGGAAACTTCAGTAAATGGAGAGGCGAAAAGAACGACGGAATGACAACCGCTGCCAACAAAACAATACTCTGTAGTAATATTTTTCTAGAATTTCAAGCTTTGGGTGTCACTTTTCGTGATCGAAACGCAATTCGAGCAAAGATCGACAGAATTATTGTAGCCTATCGAAAGGCTGAAACATGGAGGAACCAAACTGGCCAAGGTATCCTTGACAGTGCTACTGATGATAATCGTGAAGAAAAGGAGATTTCTGTTTTAGGTAAACCATATAAACATGCATAAAATCCTTGAACTTATTTGAACAAAAAAAAAACAATTAGACACTTGCATTAAGAAGTGTAAGGAGTACACTGAGATCGAGCCATTTTTCCGCGACTCGGCTAACTCTGTTATTATTCCTTTTAACGAAGATGCGGATTATGACAATGTTGAAGAAATAATGTTTGGCAACGATGACAGCGAGAGCGACGCTGAGTTTGTTCAGCACGACGAAGGACCAGTTGCTGATGTACAATCAGCTCCCACCGCCACTCCATCACTCCCACCACTCCATCACTCCCATCACTCCCACCACTCCCACCACTCCTACCTCTCCCACCACTCCTACCTCTCCCACCGCTCCCACCAATTCTACCGCTCCTACCAATCCTACCACTACCGCCGATGCCACCACTCCCACTGCCCCTACCACCGCCGCCACTCCCATCATTGCTACCATTTCTACTAATAATGATGATGCTCCTTCTGTTGTCTCTCTTGTCCGATCAACATCAAGCAAAAAGAAAAGATCGGCAAGTCATGCCATTGTGGACGCTGTTCTGGAGTCAAGTGAGAGAGCAAATGAATTGACAATCAAAAGAATGAGAATTCTTGAGCGCGAGGTCAACGCTCGAATTGAGCAGGACCTGTTTGACAGGAAGTGGCGTCAAGAAATGGAAGAGAAGAAGGATGATGAGCGTGTTCGTCAAGAGGCAAAGGATGCTGCTGATCGAAAGCACCAAGAAAGGCAGGTGGCCATGGCCAATCTTGGGTTGCTCATAAGCAATAAGATGATTACGAAGGAAGAATACTTCGCCGAAATAGACAAGTTAAATAATCATCATTAATTTTTTTTTTCAATAAATAATTGTTTTTTTTTTTCATATGTTTGTTACTATTAAAATGATGGGCGTGAATCAGCTAACTTAAATGACATTTGATGACACATAATTAGTCGGGGCTACACAGAAGAAGGTACGAGTATAAATATTCAGCCTTTTTTTTTCGATAAATCCTATTGAATATTTCTTAAAAAAGATAAAATGCCAGCTGTTTCTGATCGTCAATTATTAATCAAAGACCTCCAAACAATGGTCGCCTTAGAAGCTGTACGTAAAAATAACAATGATGATGAAGATTGTGTCAATGTTTCTCCTGCTGCACTTGTTGCTTTATCAAGTGTTTTATCCAACCGATACTTGTCAACAAGAACCCAAGTTCCCAAGATCAATCTGTACTCCAAGATCAGTTTATTGAGAAAGCTCGACACAGGAAGAGTACGACAAGAAATCCGAATGAGCCTCAATTCATTCAACGCTTTACATGACATGATCAGAGACCACCGTGTATATCGCAGTACTGAGAAAAAAACTCAAACGCTTCCCAAAATTCAAATGATGGTTGCATTGGAGCGTCTGGGTGTCCACGGTAACGGTGGTTCCGTTGGAAAGATTGCAAGAAGCGTAGGAATTTCTGGTAAGTTTTACTAAAAATAAGCTATGTGACATATCTGACCAATTATTCACAACAATAGAAGGCTCAGTCATAGCTTTCACAAAGAGATTTATTATTGCTGTTATTGGTTGTCTTCAGAAGAAGTATCTTAGCTGGCCTGATGCAACTGAACGAGTACAAATCAAGCACGAGATTGAAAAAAAATACGGCTTTACTGGGTGTGTCGGTTTTGTTGACGGCTCCTTGTTTCCTTTGGAGTTTAGTCCTCGATGGAGTCGCCAGGATTTTTATTCTCGTAAATCCTTTTACGCTACTACTGGTATGATTGTCTGCGACCACAACAGAAGAATACTGATGGCTCATACCGGGTATGCAGGTACTGCTCACGACTCACGTGTTATGAGTGGAAGTCCTATTGCTCTCAAACCGCAGGAAAAGCTGTCCAATGAAGAATACGTTCTGGCCGATTCTGCCTATGGTCAAACTAAACAGGTTATCCCTGTCATTAAGAGGAATAAAAACCGTGAGTTGAATAAAGACGAAAGGGACTTCAACTTTTACCATGCGAGGGCTCGTGTCAACATCGAAAACTGCATCGGAATGCTGAAAGGGCGGTTTCAGAGTCTGCGTGGCATGCGTTTGCCAATTGAAGGAAAAAAGGACGTCGCCAAAGCCTCAATGTGGATTCACACTTGTTGCATTTTGCACAACTTCCTACTCGCAATGAATGACAAGGTGGACAGAAGCTGGGTTCCGGAGAGAGTTGCTTCTTTTGTTGACGACGACAGTGACAGCGAAGATGAAGAAGATATCGTGCTTCGACAAGAACGTACTCGTGCTTTGTTGGAAGCAAATACCCCAGAGGAAAAACGTCTCGTTTTGAGAAGAATTTTGAAAGAGTTTTACCAAGAATAAAAAAATTAAAGCATGATTTTTCGTGTTTTTAAAACTCAATTATGTGTGAAAAAGTGTAAAAAAAAAGTGTGAAACGAAAAAAAAAACTTGACATGGTCAAGAGCTACTACACTTTTTTTTTTACACTTTTTTTTTATGAAAAAATTTCGTGTTTTTGATTGGTTAATTTAAAAGTCAGAATGTGTAAAAAAAAAGTGTAAATCCGGCGGGGAAGAACTGAAACCCCTTAATGTGTCAGAGTTCCAAATTTGGACAATTTATATAAATTTGGATTACCGATGATTTTTATTGTATGTGCGTTTAGCACAGTAAGTATGCGACGTAGGAAGCATACAGTATATTACACGAGAGCAAGGAACTTTGTGGTTTACCAACCTTTCTTTATTAAAATTCGAAATCTGTACTACATTATACTATATAAATAAAATTTCTTTTTAAGTCTATTACACTATCTTCTGAATGAGAAAATGCTGAAAACGAGAGAATAGGGACGAGGAGGGTGGGAACCACAAAGTTCCTTGCTTTCGTGTAATATATTATATGCTTCCTACGTTACATACTTACATAATATTACACTTAGAGCTGGAACTTTGTGGTATTTTCAGAGTAGACTTAGTACAATTTGTATTACTGGCCACAGAGATCCGGTAGAAGTCTTCAAAGATGGATCGAGACGACCAGTTACCATGAGCCACAATTTGATCCACCGAGATAGCATTGAGAGCTACCAGAGTAGCACCTAAAACCCGAGCCTTGGGTACGGGAGCCGAAGGGGGTGTTCTTCCCACATATTTCATAATCTTGGCAACAAATTTGGAAATACGTTCTGGTGACAAAGCCAAGGAAGTGTTGTTAATTGCGCGGACTAATGCACTAACTTCGGTATTAGCCAGATGAGGATGAGGAACCATACATGGCAAAAAAGCGACACGTTTACAATTGTCTTTGTATAATCGAACCGGACCAAGAAGTACGTTATCATGAAGGTGAATAGCCACCGATCTCCAGCATATGGGTTGGCCCGCCTTTTTTCTTTGGGTCCGACCATAACTAGATGCAAGATATTACCAGGTGTGAAAGTAGTCTTGTTGATATCAACTCTCGCCAGGTTGGAAGGGCGTAGAAAACCAGCCATTGATATGAGCCATGTCAGTTTTGCTGTTAAATCGGTCGTTGAGAGAGTGGAATTATCCCTCATGTCGATAAAATACTGTAACGCGGGTTGAATATTATAGTTGAAATGCTTGAATTTTCCTACATTAGTTCGCTTTCCTTCGGTTAAAAAGGATAAGTATATGTCATCCGCCTTCAATTCCTGTCGAGTCTCTACTGGATACATGGAAATGATGTAATGGAGGTACTGGCAACAGGTGTTAAAACGCCACTGATTTTGTTGAGCGCGTTCTTGTATGTAGGATAAGATCATGGGCATGCTGATAGGTGATTCATCTTCACCACAATCGTACAACCACTGACAGAATTTGGCTTGATGTTGTTTGATTAGTCTGTTGTTGGAGAAGGTACCTCGTTTGGCAGGTCTGGGTGAATGCTCCATGCTAGCAGAAACCAAAGAGGGTTCTTCCCTGGAAAGTCTTGTGCGTTTGGTGTTGGCTCCTTGGTAATATCCAATACTATTGGAGGTGTGGCTGACAATTGTATCATCGTCGGGTACCATGGGGCTGAAGGCCAGTTGGGTGTGATCACTGTCGCCGATAATGGAGACGCTAGTAATTTCCTCGTGATCAGAGGTATCAGGTTCCATGGTGGGTTGAAAAATAGCTTGCCGTCGATTATGTTCCGATCCATGCTTAGTGCATTGGTGTGGATTGCTTGCGGGTGATAGTTCCATGTCACAAATAATGGGAGAAGGTGGTTTTGTGGTGATGAAAATGATCCACCGATTGGGGTCCCAACGTTTGGTCTAGGTGGAGAAACATATGGTGAGGAAGTTGCCATTCTATCTGTGTTTCCAGTGCTCGTGATGGTGCGTCCGCTGGATTTATTTTAAATGGTACGTATAGAGTAGACAGTTGGATTGAATGCTGAAAGCAGTATCTCCATATCCTCATTGCAGTGCTGTTCAGTGGAGCTGAACGCGTCCCCCCAAACTTTTTGAAATCGGCTTTTGCACTGGTGTTTTCCATGCACAGTTGGAGGTGAGAGTTGTTGGGTACGGAGATGTGTCGAAAGATTTTTTCGATTACTAGAAGCTTCTTCACGTTGATATGTAGACGTGTCTCCTCGTGTGACCATTTCCCCGCCACTCGATGTTCGTTCCAAACAATTCTGTAACCCGTTTCTGAAGCATCTGTGAAAACTTGCGCCGATGGTAGTTCTTGTATCATGTGCTGACCATTCCATTTGCTCAGTTGACTGACCCACCATACCAACCCGGACTTGATGACAGGTGTGATTTGTATCGTGGGTTGATAACGAATACGATTCAGCTTATTGAGCATGTGCCTTGTTCGAAAGCGTGCTTGTTGGTTCCCCAGTCGTGTAGCCAGAGCCGTGCCGATGAACTGTGCGAGCTTGGACGATAGTACTTGAGCTTGGTAGAGAATTTGATGGGCAAATCTCCGAATACTGCGAATCTTTTCCCCCGAACAGAAATCGACATGTTTGCCGTGTCGATGTTCATGCCTAAATGAGTAATCTGCTGGGCAGGGGTAAGTGGCGACTTCTTTTAGTTGATTAGCTAGCCTAATTCCGTCATTTTTTGACTCGCCATCTGTGTGTAAAGCTTGGATTGTTGCTCGTTCTTGCCCATAATGAGGAGATTGTCTAAGTATGCTGTTATTCTGATGCCCTTGCGGCGAGCCCATTTGAGAACTGGTTTCAGCACTTTGGTGAAAATTAATGGGGATAGGCTTGTTGAGGATATCATAGATATAATAATAAAGTTAATTGTCACATCACATTATGGATGGATAATAAATATAAAAGTTAATCATGGATCACGCATTACCCCACTTGTTCTCATCCTACCGTTGGAGTCTGTACACAGGGCACATCCCTGTGGCGAGTAAATATTTATTCTGCAAAAGCAATACAATCGAATGGGCCTGGACTATAGAATATTAATAGATCCTGAGCACAAAGATTACTCTTGTCATTTGATGTTATAACTGTTGATCCCTCTGACTAATATTTATATACTCAGTATGGAAGGGCTAAAATTAAAGACATGTTGATTATTTACTATCACCAGATTATTACATCATGATCCAATAAGGCGCTTACTATTCTCCCTAGAACTATCCCAGTTCTTTATATAAATATCCATAGTTTTTTCTCATATACAATGGACATTTTTTTTTTTGGAATTCATTTTTTTTTCAATACGTTTTTAATTATAATTTTTTCGTCCATAATAAAAGTGGTATCCAAGTTCTAACAGTATCACTTTTGGTTTATTTTTTATTTTGTTCTCCATGCAAAACAAGGCTGAGCCCAAAGAGTAGGACTTTGTACTGGTAAATTGTCTGTCTCTATTGGAACCGTAGCAGCGGTCATGATGTCGGATGAATGGCGATGTGGTGAAATGCATCCTTCAAGTCTATCGAAGTCAGATAATTTCCCGGTTGCAATAAACTGGTTATCGTGCGAAATGTTTCCATCTTGAAATGTTGGACCGGTAAATATTGGTTTAATGGTTTCAAATTTAGTACGGGTCGGAGGCCGCCATCCTTCATGGGAATTACGAAAAGGCTGAAATGGAAACCTGGTTGGTTTGCTGTGACCAATTCGATAGCCTGTTTTGAAACAGGGTATGGATTTTCTTGTCTATCATTTGGGATGGTAGAGCTGAAGTTGTTCCGCATATAGAAGGAATTATTAGTTTGGGAGTTGCCAAAAGGGGAATACGGTAAACGTCCTGTAGGACGTTGATGAGCCATGTTGAAATTGAAAATTTTAACTTGGAAGACCAAGAGGCACCAAACTCGGAAAGCCTTCCACCAACATTTATCAAAGAGGACGTCCAGGGGTTGGGCGACGTTGAAAACCCTGTTGTGATTGGCTGACATTGGTGTTTGAGGTGGCCTGTTGGGGTTGTGTTGATTTTGGAATGAGCGTGATAAATCGATGATAATTTAGGAAAAATGACAAGTAAGATTAACCAGATTCCAAAAATTAACTGAACTTTTATTAACATAAAATTTAGGGGTCCTTTATATACATATTGAATTCGACCTCCTTCTTAGACAGGGCTAGATGAAAGGCAAGATTATGACTGACACGCCATATCTTAAAAGTAAGTAATCCAATGAGAATCATATAATAGAAGAAAGAGTAGTACACGTTTCTGTAATAGGTCTGTAGTGTCACTTGATGCGTACATTTAAAAGTCATCAAAGTACATTCAAAAATTTATCGTGTTTGCACTTTTAAACCTCGCTTGTCATTGGTCTCCGCTAATCTGATTAGTACAATATATTAATAATGTCTTTTTATAATAAATGTATAATATTGTAAATGTATACTTTTGTACGTGTATTTAGCTTGATGAATTTCGTACTAGTTTGTTAAGTCAATTGTAAATATTTAATATGCAACTTTAAAAGAAGTGTTTATAAAATTATCGTAATGGATAAAAATATGCTGTGTAGATCAAGTATACATGAATATATAAAGCTCGATCACAACAGGGCGTCGGATTCCCAGAATTGGCGTGGGTACTGGCCTGTGAGGATCCAGTGGGTTGCGCAAAGCGTTGAGGTCGGGGCCTGTGGCTGCGTTTTTTGGCTTGTGTGGAATTCTGAACTGATTGTTCTAAGGTGCTTCTCAAGCAAACGGGGCCGACAAAAGTTTGTCGAGAACTAATTTGGTTCAAAACTTTAATAAAGTTTATCCGAACAACTTTGACCCTTTTTGGTTAACGAAATACTGATTTCAATCCCAAATGCTAAACGAACCATAATTCATGCGTTTTGAGATAATACTATTGCTTCTTTTTTCCTTTGCTTTAACACATTTTTATACTAAATATGAATAACAACAACTTGAATCTCGAAGAATTTTCTGATGACGAATTAGCTCTTTTAGCTATTCAACTTTTAAGCGAAATGAATGCTATGGAAGTACATGCTGCAGCTGCCATAGCTGAGCAAACACGAAATATCAACTACCAGACTCAAGTCATTCGCAATTGCGCAATTGAATATAACGCGACAGTTCATGCCTTCGACCAATATATTCTTAATATAGACGACGACATGAGACTCTTTCTCAACATGACCAACCCAACTCATTTGCAATGCAGAGTTAGATACCCTCGTTTGGAAAGCAACAAAGGGTTCTGGGACGTGTGGCACCCAAACCTCATTGATGACGAAGTTGATAGCTCACGACCAACAATGACGTTCAAGTATCATTATCGTATGTCTCGTAGAACGTTTTCTTGGTTAGTTCAACTGTTGTCTGAGCATCCAGCATTCCAGTTACTTGCTCATAACGCTACACCAGTATACCAACAAGTAGCTTGTATTCTCTGGAGATTTGGAAGCTGCCATATGGGATACATGATGCAGAAAAGCTTTTTTGGTTTTGGTCAAGGATCCTATAACAACTTTACGCATAGGTTTCTTGATGCAATGACAGGCCTCACAAATACGATGATTGTTTGGCCCAAAACCCAGGCGCAAGTGGAGGAAACTGCCAGGGGATTTGAATATCCCAACGGTCCTGAGCTAACAGCACCCGAAAACAAAAAGCTGCCTGGTTGTATTGGTGTTGTTGACGGAAAGCTTATTCAAGTCTATAAGCCCCGTCAGAACCCTGAGAGCTACAGGGATAGAAAAGGAAACATTTCCATTAACTTGCTTGCCGTTTGTGATAGCTCTCAACGATTCACATATGTTTACGCTGGTGAAACTGGTAAATATCACATTAAGTATGTTTGATCGATAATATGAAATCTAAAAATATTTTATTAGGGCGCACACACGATGCGAGAATGTTCAATCGAAGTGAGTTGAGAAGTTACTGTCGTAACCCCGATATTTATTTTAAGAATGACAGTTATATTCTCGGAGGTAGTTGATATACATGAGATATTTATATGATTTGAACTAATAATTTTTGTATACAGATTCTGGATTTATGTTGAGAAACAATTGTCTCATTCCTTATAAAGAACGAGATTTACGACAGGGAGATGCGGGTGTCCAGAGAGATCGGTCGAAGTACAACACCCTGCAATCAACAATGAGAACTGGAATCGAGAGATGTTTTGCACACTTGGTGAATCGATGGAGATTTCTCTTCAAGTATGTTTACGTTAAAGATCCTGTGAAGTGTGTAAAAGTTGTAAACGCTGCTTGTATTTTGCATAACATATGCAAGAATATGTATGACGAGGACTCGTTTCACGATCATGTCTTTCGCATTCGAGGTACTGTGGTGAATCCCCAAAGTGATATTGTTTTGGAGCTTTCAACAAACTTAAGTGCACGCAATTTTGAGGAAATGGGGTCAGTAGTTGATGAGAGTGAAGATCAGGGACGTGGATACAACAAGAGAGAGGAACTTCTTAGGGATGCCAAAACGTATTCCTGTGAATTTTTTTAACTTTTTTTTTATTAAACAGAAAATATTAATTTCTATTTCTATTTCTAAAATGTTGATTTATAAGATCTAGCGTACTATCAAGTCTATTACTACTTCTTTCCAAGCTATCTCTGATGGAACTCGCAATTTGATTTGAGCGACGGATCTCCTCTAAAGCTTCTTGTGCGTTTCTTTCAAGCCTATCAGCACGACTATTGAACGCCTCAAAATATGTGTTCCTTTGGCTCATAATGTCTTCGTTAATCTGCTGAATAGTCTCAATAACTTGGTTATTTCTCACATCAGCATTGTTGGTGCGTCTTCTCGTGTTTCGGGTAGGTTCGACACCATCATTTTCCATCATTGCTTCATAGTTGCGTCGAGTGGGGCGACCAGCTGAATCCAGTACTGTATTGATTAAAAATTCTCTTTCTTCCTCAGTAACTGGTCCTGATGGTTCTGGCTCTTCGTCATTATTTCCATCACTATTGTTGACTGTTAAGGTTTGCGAGCCAGATGAAAACGTTGCCAATGGCATTGTTTGTGGATCGCCCTCCAGACAATCCCACAAAAGCTTGTAGTGCTTGTACGCCGTATTTGGAGCAATCCCATTTCTTCCTGTGGCTTTAAACTCGTCGTATAAGTCCCTGAACTTTGTCTTCATATTTCTGAATTTTCTTTCCAAAGCTTCTCTTGATCTGGTAAGTGTAGATTGCTCATTGAATAATCTAGTTACAGCTTCCCAAATACGATTGTCTGTTTGCATCCTTCTTCCACTGTTTTGATGACTAGCCATATTAGTTACTCGAAGAGCACACTTAAAGTATTCAATAAGTCTTTGCTCCTCCGTTTCTGTCCAGTTGCGACTGCGTCGTGGTGCTGCTTGTTGTTGGTTTCCAGATGAGCTGACATTATTGGATACAACGGTCGTATCCAACTCTTCATCTTGAGAGATCTCATCTTGCGTGGGTTGCATTGGGTGCTGTTCATTGTTAAGCAAATCAGCAATGTTCATACTGCGAATACGGTTATAGATAGTATCCGCAGTTTGGTTATCAGCGTCAGTTTCGTTGTCAGCGTCGACCATGGTTGTACGGTACTGATTATTGCTAACATTGTTAATTTGAAAGTTCTGGTAAGGATTATAATTAGACATGGTTTTAGTTTCGTTCAAAAAAATAAAGATAAAGAGGAATAAATGCAACTAAGAACTTGACATTGATTTACATCATCAAGTATAAAATCTGACGTTATGTTGTAATTTTAGTATGTGAAAACTAGACTTTATTTGTAAATAGTGTAACCGGGGAAGTCTTGTCCATGGCATTTTCCCTCGACAAAAAGTTGCCGCTGCTCTCGCTAAAAAAGGCAACTGCTAACCATTTTTGGTAAATGTCTCGACAAACTTTTGTCGGCCCCGTTTGCTTGAGAAGCACCTAACTTAATATGTTCTACCATTTCCTTATTATCCAGCAAATAGGTTTCAGATCTATCACAAGATGGGGGCTCGAGAGACGCAGGTAGTCCCTTGAACATATTATCTGTACGAATTTGGGTGATGTGTGAGGCCAAATCAGAAAGTAGTTATTTAAGTTCGAAGCATAGCTGACGAACTCAACTTATTATCCGAAAGGGAGGAGACTCTTGTTGTGTTACCATCTTTTCTTTATTAATGCGAAATTCAGAAAGCAAAAAAAATATGATAAATAATATAATAAAATGATACTTGGGATAAATATAGAACCGTATCCATACAGAAATAAAACAATAAGCTAAAATATAAATATAACATAGGGTGGGACAACAAGAGTCTCCTCCCCTTCGGATAATATGTTGAGTTCGTCAGCTATGCTTCGAACTTAAATAACTACTATCCTTAATAAGGTCGGAGACTCTTGTTGTGTATCCAGAGTAAAGCGTTGGTACTTCACAAAATAAGATTTGAAAAATTGGTGGCGGATGCCCGATTCAACCTATAGTAGGTATCGAAGATAGACGAAGATGCCCAGGAACCATGAGTCAATATGTCTTCAAGTTTTGCACCTGCAAGAATGGCCCTAGTAGATCCCACGGCACGCGCTTTGATTGTTTTACGGCTTGTTGAAGAAGTAGTAGTAGTGGTGGTGGCTAAACTTAGGATAGACCTAATGTGTTTACTGATTCGTTCTGAACCAATACATCGATTGGTATCGGTAGTGTTCCGAACTAATGCAGTGTAGGTCAATTGTGGAAGGCGAGCGTGCTGGCAAATTATAGGAGGCTCAGCCAGAAAATGTGTTTTGTAGGTTTGATAGGTAGCTACCGGGCACAAAAGAGGAGAAGAGTGGTTAGAAATGACCACGACTTTTTCAATTGGCCGACCAGCCCGTTTTTCTTTGGGTGCAAGAATGACCAAACGTAACGATTCGGCAGTAACTATGGTCTTGCTGTCATCGATGCGTTCAATATCAGAAGGACGTAGGAATCCCGTAATAACCAGTAAAAAGCAGAGCTTCTGTGTTAGTTGCAAAAGATTCATGGATTGGTTTTGGCCTAAACCAAGTACGAAGTCAATGGCTGGTAGCAAATTAATAACCGGAAAATCAAACGATAGAACCGCATCATTTTTCAGAGCTTCAAAAAAATTGATGTAGCTGTCATCATTGGCAATGAGGGCTCGTTGTTCTTTGGTGTATAACTTTAAAATATCTTGTTTATACTGCAGTATAGTGTTATAAGCCCACTTGTGGTGAACGTGGCCATAAGCTAAATAGTTGACCATATTAATAGCGCTGACAAATTCTAATACTTTGCGATTATGCTGAATAGACCAATTAAGGAAACGTCGCTGGGCGCCATCGTAGGGTCGTCGTTGCAGTTGTAGTCTATGGGGATTGTTAATGATGGCAGTTGATTCTTCATTTAGCGTAGGTGGATTATCAACATGTCGTTGTTTCGGAATGGTTAAAGGTGAAGGTGCCATGCTACCAGTTGCCAGTGCTGATTCTTGTCCAAAAGCGACTGAGATTGACCTGGTGATGCCAACACTTGATCCCGAGGTATGATGATGGGTTCTTCTTGACGAGACAGTTGTAACAGTCTTGGGTACCAAATCGCCCCCATCCAATTCGGTGTAATCAGGGTACACATCTTGACCCGATCGGTTTGCAACTTCTGCAATATAGCCGGTAACATGTTCCATGGAGGGCATAGGTACGGATTGTGAAATTTCGTCCAACATAGACTCATGGCGTCCGTGGCTATAGCCTGTTCGTCCAATTTCCACGTCCCAAATTGCTGGCATTTGTTGTTGATTCGAGAAGCAAACAGATCCACGCTGTGTTGGCCCCACTGATGTTCCAGTTGTTGAAGTATATCCTGACTGATACTCCACTCCAGTTAGTGATCCAATTGTTGGCGAGATGGTGCATCTGCTGGGTTGAACATTGTTGCAACGTAATCCACTTTGATTATAGTGTTGGTTCATAAGCATTTCATCCAAATTTGTTGAGTCAGATCGAGGAGCTTTTGAGATCTGGTGCCTCCAAAATGGTTTATGTAAGATACGACGGTTAAGTTGTCGCAATAAATTTGAAGCGCTTGACCTTGGTACGAAGGATTGTTTGCTATTTAATAAATGACTAAAAGTTCTAGATAGTTTATGTGTTCTAACTTTTTGTTTGAATTCCATATACCGTTGATAATCTTGGAACCATCAACTATGCCCCAGCCGTTCATGGATGCATCGGCGTATAGTTCGTGATGATGATGTTCGGGTATAAAAGAATGTCCGTTCCATTGCTGGAAATGTTGGATCTGTGATAGTTGAGGATAGAGATAGATAAAGAAAAACAATAAAATACTTTGAGACTGCTTATAAGTTTTATTAATAGTAAAAGTAGATTAAAAGATTGAGAGGGTTCTATTCTAACTATCAGTTTGCATATTTATATATGTTAAGAGAAATCGGATTATGAATTTAGTTTGATGGATAAGTTACACAGCACTAAAATAGTGCTTGTAGTTGGATATGATATAATGTATAAGAAATTAGTTCGTGTTGTGATGTAATAATGTATGGGGTGATGAAGTGAGATTTAATTTTAATGTTGTTTTATGGTGTGATTAGTAACAACAGTAGGTGGATCACCACAGGATCCACCACAGGAGGTTGTCATGAACCACGTACTTTGCACTTTGCCCCTTTCCATTGCCTTCCCCGTTCCACGTCGATTATCTTGTATCCTTCCCCTTCCCTGTATAATCTATTACTATTATTTAATACTTTATAAACCACTCTTCCTTTGTCTTTGTATAACTAGTAGGTATCTTCTGATATTATTGCTATAATACATTCCTAGCCACGTTCCTGACAGAGGTTCTGTTTGGCAGGATCGGTCAATGCAATCGACGATTGTTGTGAATGTCTCAATCGGTTGGCCTGTTGAATCAATTGACGTGTGTGGAGCCTTGCTGGGAAAACTGCCAAAGACGTTGCTAGTTGTTGAGGATATCATAGATTATAATAAAAGAATCATCACATTTACATAATAATGGATGATCATGTATAAATATTCATGGCTCACACTTCGCCCCATTTGTTATCATCAGAACCGTTGGTGTCTGTTCACAAGGTGATTTCCCTTGTGACGAGTAAAATATTATAATACCATAAAAGTATAGTACAATCCCATAGGCGGAATATTCGGTTACTGAATATTACACGCACTAAACTTTCTCTTTGGCATTTACGTAATTGTGGTATTTGACAACATATTACATAGAAAAGTAATGAGATAAAAGTATATTTTTATTAAGGGTAAAAATAGACTAAAAAAACTCTGCTGCTATGAAATAATTGATCCTTTTTATATTGCACAACTCTCCTGAGTTTTAATGATGAGTTAACCTTTCTGGTTTTGGAATAGATCTATACTTTATTTCCCGCCTTGGGTTAAATGAATACTACTCGCTAGAATTGTTTCCAGTTAACGTTTTCCCATATCAGTGAATCAGGAGCTTGAGTATTCTAATAAATCTTTAGTATTACGAGACACTTATTTATCAGATCATGCAACGGTTACTGTAAAAGATGCATACTCGTTTGTCAAGTGTAATTGGCAATAGAACATAATAGTTGATCATTTATTCATTATCTTTGTAATGAATAAAATACGATCCCAAATATAAAATGGCTTATCGATATTTGTATATTTGGTTATAGAAGATAGGTATCCATTAATTCATACACTATTTTTTTATACTCTTTATGGGCAGTATAATTATATCAACATATACGTAAATGAGCCATTTATATTAATAGCTGTTCTATTCTCTCTCTGGGTAGCTAATCCATTGGAAGAACTATTAATATTAAGTTTCTCTTTCTTATAATGCTTGATTTGATCTGAGAAGCTTCTCTTCTTGATCGGTGATATCGTAACTCAGTGGTATATCATTCTGTATCCAACTGTCATTCGTATATCGTATTTAGGCCAATCATGCAATCTTTATATAGAAGTATGTACTCGAAGTAGGAGAAGGTCTATAGCAGTATTGTCGTGATCGAGGCTATATACTTAATATATGACTCTATCTACACTTCTTAAAACTTCCATTTGATAATCCTAAATATAATTCTTATTGGTACTTTATATTAAATTCTGATCATTTACTGTCATGATCCTGTTACATCTTATGCCCCAAATATGCAATATGAGTAACCAGCTTTCAGACTCAATATTTATCATTGATCTGTCAGCTCTTTAAATCCTTTGTCATGATCCACATAAGCTATGACTAACTTTTGTCATTGCTTATTCTTTTATTTAATTTCTTGTTTTTCTTTCTCTATAAATATAGCTGATAAATTTCACTTCTCCCAGTTTTCTTTATCAGATATATTTCATAATCATCTTCTCTTTTCTTTCCTCCCTTTTATTCTTAAATAAATAACCTGCTTCAAGAAGCTATTCATTCTCTGTCCTGTCCTGCCTGTCTCGTTCCTCCCTCGTTCCTGACATTTACTTTATGTACAGGCTTGATCTCATATCATCCTTCATACAAGTATAAGGCATACATTTAAATAATAACATGAATATGTGTCGTATTTGGGTACGATCCACTTAAAGAATAATTAAGCAAATCGTCTAAATAAATAAACTATGAAATTAAAACAACCTTTGATGTTTCATATCAGCATACGCTTGTATACTGCTATACAACTTCTCCTACTTCGAGTACATACTTCTATATAAAAGATTGCATGATTGGCCTAAATACAATATACGAATGACAGTTGGATACAGAATGCTATACCACTGAGTTACGATATCACCGATCGAGAAGAGAAACTTCTCTGATCAATCAAGAATTATAAGAAAGAGAAACTTAATATTAATAGTTCTCTCAATGGATTAACTACCCAGAGAGAGAATAGAACAGCTATTAATATAAATGGTTCATTTACTTATATATTGATATAATTATACTGCTGATAAAGAGTATAAAAAAATAGTGTATGAATTAATGGATACCTAGCTTCTACAACCAAATATACAAATATCGATAAGACATTTTATATTAGGGATCGTAATTTATTCATTACAAAGATAATGAATAAATGATCAACTATTATGTTCTATTGCCAATTACACTTGACAAACAAGTATGCATCTTTTACAGTAACCGTTGCATGATCTGATAAATAAGTGTCTCGTAATACTAAAGATTTATTAGAATACTCATGCTCCCGATCCACTGATATGGGACAAGGTTATCTGGAAACAATTCTAACGAGTAGTATCCATTTAATCCAAGGCGGGAAACAAAGTATAGATCTATTCCAAAACCAGAAAGGTTAAATCATCATTAAAACTCAGGAGAGTTGTGCAATATAAAAAGGATCAATTATTTCATAGCAGCAGAGTTTTTTTAGTCTATTTTTACCCTTAATAAAAATATACTTTTATCTCATTACTTTTCTATGTAATATGTTGTCAAATACCACAATATGAAAACATATGAAGGTTACATCAGCCACTTGAGGTGCCACAGCTATCTTTAATAAGAACTACATTTTCCCCTGAATGTTGTGCTACAAGACATACACAGTTGAAGAATGAATGTTATTGTTATTGTTATTGACATCTCATTATGGTCTTTCTATATGGGATCATTACATCCGAATATTATCTGGATAAATCTACCCATAACCGTCATCAGCCCATCTGTGATCAATGTCTGAAATAATGTGTATATAAAGACCCCCTTTTATTTGTTTAATAAAGCTTTAGTTTATTTTTGCAGTTTGATAATTTCACTTTGTTAAATTTCACATTTTATTCTTAATTCGCTATTATCACTCTCGAATTTCTCAAGTATACAAGCGTATGCTGATATGAAACATCAAAGGTTGTTTTAATTTCATAGTTTATTTATTTAAACGATTTGCTTAATTATTCTTAAATGAATCGTACCCAAATACGACACTAATATGCTTTTTCAAGGATACATGTCAGTCGCAAAAATTACAGCTGTTGTGTTTAGAGGTTAGTAAAAATTATAAGGCAGTTTATGAATAATTTGAGACTGTTTATAAGATTGTCTTTATTATGAAATAAAATGAACAAGTATTTATATAAAAAAGACTATCTGCTGTACCACTATCTTTAGTGTATCTTTGAAGCTTTTATCATTTTCCCAGTGTGTATCCTGTTATCTTTAACTGCTTATTCTGTAAATATGTTACACTTGAAATTACTGTCATCTTAGACACATTGTACTTCCATATCTTTAGTAAGCCTTAGTCACTGTGTTCTTGTAACCTTGTGATATGATAGTACTAACTGTCTATATTGGGTAATTGATTCCTTAACCATTCTTAATGTATTGATGTCATAGATATGGATTTATTTAATGTAGCAACAATATAGCAGATCACCACAACAGCATTGTTTATGTTAAATTTTTATCTCTTCATTGTTTTCTCCAATATCATCATCAGTACGTGTTGCTTGAGATTGTTGAATAGCCAATGTATCTTGTAAAATTGATAAATTTTCTAACTCAGAATTATTGCTCTCCGCTTGTGTTGCAATAACATTTGAAAAGCTTAAACTGTATTGATTGACTAAATGAACAGGTTTAGGAACAGGTGATTTCGATCCAGGTTTACTTTTGGAGCCGGATGGACACCCTTTTTTCTTGAGAGAAATATTTGACATCTATTTTGGAGTTTAGACTATTTAAAAGCAATGTGTCTATTAAACGACAATCAATTAATCAATAGATATTCCTTACTTAACATTATATGATGTATGTATTCTGGTACAGATTGAATGCCTATTTTAAAAAACAGATAGTTAAGCAAAGAGAAGAAACGGTGTGTTATGTGGAAATTTGATCAATTTCCAAAAGGCACATAGAAAAAAGAAGAAAAAAACTTTTCAAACCCAGTTACACTATTTCACGCACATTTATTGGCTTCTTACACTATTTCGAGCAATTTTATTGACTCCTTACACTATTCCTAGCACTTTTATTGGCTAGATTTGGCCCGACTATAAGCGTACCGTCGCATTTGGTTCATTGATAAGTACTGACTTAACAATATATCAGTCTTGTAATAGGTTATAGTCAGGTTAAGATTCAACTCTCAGTGGTTAATCAGTTAGTAAGTATATAAGTACTTAAATATATAAAATACAAGATAATGTTTATTTGATACAAAGCTAGGGGTTATTTATACGAGTTTGGAGGATATAGAGAATGTGATAATAATGTAATGGATAATTAATAATGAGTGTCTTGATAATGTAATAGTGATGTACGATGATGATAATATGTAATTGTATGTGTCGTATTTGACGCCTAATTCCACGAATATAATTACTTTTATCTTGTCACTCAATTATAATACATATAACCTATGTATTAAACGTACCATATTGCGAATACATTCCTATTGGTACGACACATCACCAGCTTCCTCATATGTCAAACTGAGATCAAATTTCATCATCGTTCCTGGTTTGGTCGAGTAGCTGCCGAATCTTCTAGTTTCTCATAAATTTATTTTAGTAATCCAATCAAGGACCCTGTCATTGAACGGATAAACTATAATGCTCTAGAAGTGCCGGATATGGGTCAACTAGCTCCTTGTATATAACAATAAGCTATGTTTCATATGTAACTGATTTCTAAATCTAATTCTACCATTTCCCAGTTTGCGGGTAAATAGTCAATTCGATCTGCGCAGGAAAAATCTTGAAGTAATAATTGAATATAAAAAGGACCTCTATTTTTGTCATGACAAACTC